>NW_004087697.1:0-52844 GCF_000220395.1 Ichthyophthirius multifiliis
TTAATTTTTTTTTTATCCTTTTTTTTTTTAAATAAAACAAATGAAATTTCTTCAAAATAATTATATTATAGTGTAAATAAAATTTATTATTTTTAGATTTCTAAAACCAAAAATATGTAAATATAATAATTTAAAATAAACCGAAAATATAAATAAATTTTTATAAGATTTATTAGTAAAATTGCCAAGATTTTATATTTTTATTGGCTTATTATTTTAATATAAATAAAAATGTTTAATTAAAAAAAATATTTAAATACTATGTATAAAATTAAAAAATGAACTATTAATATATATATATATATATATAAATAAAAAAAATAACTAATATATTATATATAATTTAATTAAGCTGATTAAAAAAATATCAAATTAACTTATAAACATTTTTATTTGAAATTATATTTATAATCTTCTCTTATTATTTTTTTTTATAATTTCATTTAAATAATAAATTAATAATATATTTTTTTCTTTAAATTTGTGTGATTAAAATTAAAATAATTCTAAATTATTATTAAAATATTTTTCATTTTAAATTTAAAAAAATTAAAAAATTAAAATTAAATAAATGGATACACAGAATACGTTAATAAATCCACTACTGAATAATAATTTAAATAATTATAGATCTTAAAATATATTAAACAGTAAAATATAAAATACTTTATAATTTTAATTATAATTTATGTTCAAACAAAAAAATAAAAAAATAAAAAATAGGTCCGTAAAGTTACAAACTAAATACTGAATATTAATAATAATAATAACAAATTTATCAAGATGAATTTTAATGTATTTTTTATATATTTTATTTATTAAATAAATTAAAAAGAACTTTTATTTAATATTCCTAATGAAATGTCTGTTCTTGAAAGGCTTTCTTATAATAATAAATGTTTTGATTTGTTTAATTAAGTAATTGGAAATTTAAAATATAATATACTAAATATAAACGAATATATTAGTGAATAAGAATTTATAAAAAGTTTCCCGAGTTTTTCAAAAATTCAAAAGATCTATGAATAAGATATCTAGAAGTAATTTTATTAACAATATTTGTATTGAAATCAAAAATAAAATTAATATATTAATTTAAAAATAGCAAAATTATATTAAAAAGCTATTTTATCACATATATTAAAAATATATATAATAAAAATTAATATAAAAAAAAAAATTAAATATAAAATATATAAAATTTTATAATTAATATATATGTTTTTTTTATTAATTTTATTTTATATTCTTTAAATAATCTATTTTATTTTTGTCCTTTCTTTATATTCTATTTATAAAATAAAAAGAATGAAAATTACAAAAACTCTTAAAAAAAATTGGAATGAAGATGATGTTATTATTTTAGTTTATTGTATTCTTTAGTATTAAACTTATTATTAGAAAGATTATAAATAATTTGTAAAAAAAAAATAATAATAATAATAATAATATCAAAAATAAATTAAAAATAAAGAAAGATAACGATTGGTTATTAATATCAAATATAATTCCTGGAAAAAATAAAGAAAGTTGTAAATTTAAATGGCTAAAAATGTGTAAAGTAAGTGTTTAAGATGAACCATGGACAACTGAAGAAGATTAATGGTTACCAATAATAGCTAAAGAAATATTGTATTTATTTAAAAATAAAAATTCTATATATATTTTAATATAAACATAAAAATTAAATAAAGATAATAAGGTAAAAAAAATTGGGTAGAAGTATCAAGTAGATTGTTTTATTAAACAAACGAAAAAATATATAGAACACCAAAATAATGCCGAGAGCATTTTAATAATTATCATGATCCTAACATTAATAAGTATATATTAATATATTTTTAGTTTTTTTTTTTTAATAATAATATATTTAAAATTTTATAAAATAATTATTATTATTTTTTTTTAAAAAAAATAAAGAGGAGATTGGACACCATAAGAAGATTATAATTTATTAATATAAGTAAATTAGTTGGGTAAAAAATGGTCAGCAATATCTAAAAAACTAATAGGAAGAACAGAAAACGCAGTGAAGAATCGTTTTCATGCTTTATTTAAAAAATTAATAGACAATAAAGGAGATACTTTAAATAATTCATATGATTCATAACAAGGAAAAACAGAAAATTTAACTAAATAAATGGATAAATAATTAGAAGAGGAAGATTTAAAAATAAAAATGATAAATTTAGCAAAGAGTATATAAAATAATTTCAAATTATAAGGGTAAGAAAGCGACAATATGTCATTGAATTCATCTGATAAAAGTAAATCAATATCAAGAAAATTATTAGGAAAAAAAAGTTATTAATCAATAACTTCTGATGAAAGTTCAAGCATAAAAAATTCTCCTAAAAATGCTACAATTATACAAAAATCAATATTTGGAAGATTACATTAAGATTTTGTTAAATAAGATAAAATTTTAGAAAACTATGAAGATTTTGCTGATAAAATAAATAATATAGATAATAACATATCTAGAATAAATAGTTAAATAGATCAAAATACTTCAAATTAATAATCTTAATAATTTTTAATTAATAATAATAATAATAATAATAATAATAATAATAATAATAATAATATTAATAATAATAAAAAAATTAACTAAATTATTAATTTTAAAATCTTAATTTTGATTTTTTTAACTAATAAATCTATTTAGGTACAAACATTTTGAATTCTTCAATTAATACTAATTTTACTGAAAATAAATAATTTCTAGGAAACTTAAATACTAATACTAATAATTCATCTAAAAAATTATAACCTTCTGATTTTTAGAATGATTAATAATATTAATATAATTCATCATAATAAGAAATTCAATTTCTTAACAATCCTGTTTGCTAAGATAATAATGCTAATAAAATGATTGACACTCTTGATTAAAAAAAGGAAGATTATAAACTTAAATAGTTTAATTAATTTGAATCTATTTGTAATAATGTTAATAATAATATTAATATTGAACCAGAATCTGCTGTTTAAAATTAGGCGAAAAATGACATATTTACTTAAAATTAATAAATGCAAAAAACAATTTAGTAATAAAATTAAAAATAAGAATATGAATTTCTTGAATAAAAAGATTAATAATAAAAACAATTTTCTCCTAGTGATTAAAACTCTATTTTTGCATAACCTTTATTTTATTAAAATTAATAAAATAATTAATAAATATACAATGAATTTTGTTAATAGTAAAACTATAAAAATTCATAAGGTAGTCCTTCTTATTTATAATAAGGCATTATTTAAAATTAACCTTATTAGAGTAATATTATATAAAATAATGGTTTAAATACCGGATTATTTAGTTTATATGGAAATTAAGGATAATATTAGCATTAAATCAGTTAAAATTAATTAATAAATCCTTTAGAATTGTAAAATAAATTATATATAGATGATTATAATAATAATAATTTTAAGCTAAATTATATATAATAATAATTCTAGCCAAAGATTCAATCGTAAAATAAGGTTTTTTAATAAAGTAATTCATAATTATTTAACTGAAATATTACATAATTTTGATAATAAATATATCATTAAATTACTTTAGTATTTCTTATCATTATTATTTATATGTTATTTGCTTTTTAATAAAATTTTATTGTTATTTTTTTTAATTTATATGTTTTAATATTATATATTAAAAAAATATGAAATAATTAAAAAAAAAAAAAAATACTACTACAAAAACATAAAAATCAAATTTATTATTTTTTTGTATTTTATTTTTTCAAAAAACAAGATTCTTTTTACTTCTAATTGTTCTCTTTGATTTTTTTTATTTTTAAATTTATTTTTTAATTTGATTTCTAGAAGGACCTTCTTCTTACATCATGTTTTAATTATTATTATATCCTTCATTTAAATCTATATCATTTTGACTTTCTGAATTATTATCCATTATGTCTTCATTATTATCATTATTAGTTTTAGGATAATGTAGATTATCTTATAAAACTTTTGTTACTGAATTTAATTTACGTCTAGCACCTACAAATTCATTTCCTCCAAAAGGTACATAAGCACTTCTTAAATCAATAATTTTTTAAGGCTTATATTAGGGAAACTCGGCATTTGGATCATCAGGATTTTTAAATGCGTTAGGCTTTTCTTGTATTCTATATTCATATCCATTTATAGAAGCTTTTATTTTATTATGTAATTCTTCTATATCGGGTTTTGTTTTTAATTCATCTACTACTTTTCTTCTTAATGTTCTCCATCTTCTCTTTACTTTTGATCTTAAACCTTTGGCCATTATTTTATGTTTTTTTTGTTTTGTTTTAATTTAATTATTTTTTTAGTTTTATACAAATTTATATTCTTTATTATTTTTATAAAAAAAAATTAATTTAACTTTTTTATAAATAGTTTTTTTTTTTTTATATAGATTCATTGATTAATAGATTTTTTTTTTTTTCAAGATAGTAAAAGCTTTTATACATTTATATTTTTATTAATTTTAATGTCTCCTTAGAATTCGTTATTTTCTGAAATTTAATTTTTCTTTTTGAAAATTTTTATGATTTTAACTGCCTTGAATATTTTATTATTCATTTTATTGTTATTTATTTAAATACTTTTAAGTATAAAAATTATCTTTTTATTATTATTATTTTCTTATTTATTTATTTATTAATTAGGAGTTTTTCTAATATTATTAATGTTATCATTAATTAAAATTTATTTTTTCTTTTAAAATTCTTCTTATTGTATTTAGGCCATTTATCTTTCAGCAAAATTAATTGCATCTAAAGATTATTTTATTTTGTTTTCGATTTCAAATTATTATTATTTTACTTTTTCTTTTATTTATTCAGAATTAATACTTTTATTAAATTCTTGTTATATATTAGGGGTTTTTTTTGCATTTGTTTCTTCTTCTTTTTAGATTAATTTCTACTCTTCTTATATTTATTTATTTTCTTCTTTTATTACTTATTACTTTGGTAAAATAAAGCTTTTCTTAGAGACCTAAGATTAATTATCTTTATAGTCAGTTTTTTAAGAAACAAATGATTTATTTATTTTTTCAGAAAAAATAGTATTTTAATTACTACAATTAAATACTAATTTATTCGATGAGTGTCTAAAGTTACTAATTTTTGTATTATGAACTTAATTTTTATTATCTCTTAAAGAGATATCACATCTAGATTTTTATTCTTCAATATATTATTTTTCTTTACAATTTAAATATATATTGAAAGGATTTTATTATAATATTATTGGATATTTTAATAATTCTTTTGTTATTAAAGGATATTTTGGAACACTTTCTAATTCTAATTGATTTATTTTTTATTTTTTATCAACTAATATATTGTTTATATTTTATAATGAATTTTCTATATCTTCTTCATTTTCTATTTCTTTAGTTATTTTTTTTATTAAAAAAAATGCCATTTATTAATTTTTATTTTACCTTATATAGGTTTTATTTTGGAATTTTTATTTTTATTTTTTATCATTGATTTATTAGAAAAAGCAGATTTATTTGAAAAAGAGGTAGCAATTCTAAATTAGGGTGATTCTTGTTTTTTCAATTATTCTAAAGATTCAATATTGGAATTTATTTAGTATTTTTTTTCTATTTCTGATATTTTTTCTATATTTACAAAATGTATTTACATTATTTCATTTTATAATTAAACTTCTTTCTTATTTATTTTTTCTAATTATTAGATTTCTTTTTATTTCTATTTAGTTTTTTATTATTTTTTTATAAGTATAAAAAATAAAAATATAAAAAAATTATTTAAAAACATTTTTTTTTTAATTCTTTATTATTAATCTATTAATCAACAATTATATTATTTTAAAGTTTTTATTTAAACTTGCTCAAAACTGTACTTTTAGAATCTTAATTTTATTCCAAAAATTTTCTCCTTTCATTCATATTTACAGAATATAAATTAGGAACATTTTCTTATCTGATTTTGAATATACTGGAACTATTTTTAGAAAAAATAGAATTATTTTTAGTTTAAAAAGTTGATTTTTTTATTTCTTCATCGTCAATTTTCGAATTTTTTTGTATTTATTCCTCATCTATATTTTTTATTGATCTTTTTAAAAAATCTTCTTATTCAATGCTTCTATTTGATTTAATTTAATACTAATATTCATTATCTAGATTTTTTTAAGAATCTTCTTTTTTTAATTAACTGCATTCTTTTTTTAAATTTCCGAATTATTATTTCATATTATTTAAATCGTTTTGATTTATTATTTTTTCTTTTTATAACTACTATATTTTTTCATAATATCTTTCTTCGGCTTTTTATTTTATTAATTGGCTTTATTTTATTTTTAAAATTTCTAATTATTATTTTTAATATTCGTCATTATTAATATTTTTTTTTTCTATTTCTTGATTGTTATTTTATATTTCTTTTTATGATTTTTCATGTTACCTTTCATTATCTTTTTATTTTATAAATTAAATCTATTTTTCTTTTAATTATTTTATTTTAAATTCATCATTATTATTACTATTTTATTATTTGATTTCTTGATTATTTTTTAGGTAATTTTATTTATCAGTTAATATTTCTTCTTTTTATTCGAAATTATCTTAAAATTTCATTTTTTAAAATACTGTATTTGCTTATTTATGTTAATTTGTTAAATTCTAATCTAAATAGTTTATTTGTTTTATATTTTATATTTATTAACTATTTTCTTCTTATTATTAATATTAATTTATACTATTTTCTTTTAAATAATTTAAAGAAGAAACAAAACTCTCTATTTGTTTTTATTCTTCTTCTTAATTGTTTTGAATATTTTTGTTAAGTTTTTATTTATTTTTAGGCTTTTAAGGTTTATTTTAAAAATCATCTTGTTATTGTATTTTTACTTATACTGGATTATTAAAAATAAAATTCGTTTCATTTTATATATAGGGATTTTCCTTATTTGTTATTATTTCTATATTTTCTTCGATTTCTTTTTATAATTTACTTTATACTTCTTATTTTTATTTTTATTTTTATTTTTGAATATATTATTTGTATATTTGTTCTTCTATAATATCTTCTTATTTATAATCATCTAAAGGTATTGGTAAATGAACTTTTTCTTCATATAATTTGTCACTTATTTTTTGTTACTTTTTGTTATTTTATTTTTTTTACCTTTACGATATTATTTCCTTTATACTTCTTTTAGTTTGTTAGGGAGAATATTTTTTCATTTTTATATTTTAATAAAATATGTTAATAAAAAGTAATAAAATATAAATTAATAACATAATTTTTTATATATAAATTAATATAGATTAAGTGAATTTGATATTAATAAAAATAAAATTTGAATATTAAAGTGTAAATTTATTAAAAAATAAAACTTTAATTAATTAAAAAATATTTAAAATAATTTTATAAAAATATATATATATATATATATATATATATATATATATATATATATATATATATATTATTTTTTTATTTTTAAATCTTAACTAATTTTAATAATTTAATATTATAATTGTTGAAAGAATATATTAAAATAATAATACATATTATTTTTAAAAAATTAATTAGAAATATATAATTTTTATTTCCTTTTAAAAAAAATCTTATTAATAAACTTAAGTTAAAAACTAATTTTATTATAAAAAAATAAATAACGAATGAATGAATGATAAATATTAGTGTATTAATTTTAAAGAATTCCAAATTATTAATTTATATGATATTTTAAAATCAAGAATTAAATTATAGATTAGTATTATAAATTGTTAAAGTAATGCCCAAAATCAAACATAGTTTTATAAAGATTTAATTTATAAACATTCAATGAATAAATATATAATTTCTTTTAAAAAATACAAAAATAGAAATAAATAATTAATGTCTGATAAATTATAAAAACCAGTAGACATAATTTTTTTTTTTTTTTACTTTAAATCTGATTTAGAAATTTTCAAAAATTTTAAATCCCTTTTTTTTTTGTGTCTGGAGTATTATAATTAATTTATTAAATTTCAATTGATTTTATAAAAACTAATAAATTGTTTAACTTTAAATTATTAGTTTGGAAACATAAAGTCAATATCATAAAATTAATATATTCCTGTAGAAATTTTGATTCTTTATTTATATCAATAACGGGTATAATCTTATGATTTAGTTTTTTAAAAAATATTCAATATTATTTAAAACATTAAATACTGAATTATTTTTTATATAAATTCGAAGGAAAAGCGCCTAAATAAATAGGTAAATATATCCTTTAGAGGAAAAAAATATAAATATAAGATTTTGTTTATTAAAAAATACTAAATGGGATATACATTAGTCTTATATATGGAATATGAGATTAAAATAATGATGAATACTTATAGTCCTGATAAAAAAATTAATAGTTTGTGATATACTGTTTAAGATTTGAGCTTTTTATTTTATATTGGATTATTTTTGGAAATTAATTTTGTTAATTATGATTTATTATTAACAATATTTTTGTATAGTTAGAGTGATTTGATAGGGGTGGCGACTATATTTTTTAATTTAATGGATAAGTTTTATTATTATGAGGATTAATTAAGAAATCAAACAAAAAAAAACGAAAAAAGAATAGATAATACTAGAAAAGCTTTTGGTTTATTAGGGATATTTTAATATACTTTAAAAAGGAATTTTTCGTTGGATAAGGTTAAAAAATATAGGCATAATTATGAATAAGAAAGTTTTATTTGAGAAGAAGTTTAATGTTTTTTATTTTTTTAAAAATATAGTATTACTAAAAAAAAAAAAATCAAATTTAGATTAATATAAATTTTTATGTTTTTTTTTAATAATTTCTTTTTATCATAAAATATCTTTCTTCTTAAAAATATATATTTTTTTTATTCAAATTGTAAAAAAACATGTTAAAAAATAGGTTTTTTATTTAAAGTTTTAATTTAATAATTCACAATAAGCAATTTTTTTTCTATTCTTCTTAAAATAGTAGCAATAACAATAACAATAATAATAATAATAGCGATTAATAAAATACAAAAGATAACGAAAAAAAGTTATATATTCATAAAATAAACTACAATTTTGAACAATATAAAGATTACACCAAAAAAGTTTAACAAGTTCTCGAAAATATAAAAGAAAAGGAAGAAAAATTAAAAAATGCTAATCCAAGAGAACTTCTTCCTCGAAGAAAAAGAAGAATTTATGATCGTCCTTTATTTGATTTAGATATATCTGAATTTAATGCATGGAGATCATATGATAATGTGATTTATAAAGTACATAAACACGCAGCACCTGTAGTTTGTAAAATACCAATATCACCTCGTTTATTATAACATGTAAAAAATAAATAAAAAAATACTCAATTGATAAAAATATAAAAGGCTTTTGGATAAGGAGCCTAATCTTTATATAATGAAAATCTTTCTACAAGAGAATATCATTTTTAAGATACTAATTTAGACACTTATTAACTATATGACTATAAAGCAACGACTGCTTATCATGGAGAAAATTTAAAAGATTATGATTATGATGTATGATTATATATATTATTTTTTTCTTTTTAAATTATTTTGTATATGTTTTTTTTTTTTCAAATAAAAGCATTAAGAACATGTTAGAATAAAAAAAAGAAAATAAATGCATCCATCTCCTGAAGAATTTTGGGAATAAGATGAACCTCATATGTTTAGATTAAATTGTTCAAAATATGCTGATTTTCATAAATTTAAAAAATGGCTTTTATAGGAAGTATTTTTAGTTTTTTTTTTTTTTTTTTTATATTTATTTATTTTTTAATTAAGATTGAAAAAAGATCAAAAGATATTGCATATGAATAAAAAATACTTAATAAATTTGGGCCTTTTGAAATATATGATTAATATGATAAAAAATATTAAATAAATAGAAGTCCAACAGTATTTAAATATAATAGATCTTATTATTTAGATGAAAAACCAACTTAAAAATAATTAAAAGAAGATCCTTATTTAGAATGTCCGAAACCTGCTTAAGTAATGGAAGAGAAATATAGAGTACATTGGCCTTATTAATGGTAAAAAAAACCCGAAAAAAATAAGAATGAAAATTTTTTTTTATTTAAAAATAAATAACTCAATTCAATTTATATACAAATGATTTATCATATTCAATATATTAATTATTTAATTTAAATTAAATTTTTATATCTAAATCTCTGATATTATTTTCATTTTTTTATACTGCAATTTTTCCTTTTAAAATATTTCCTTTAAAAACTTAAAGAAAGTTCTTTTCTTCATTAATAAAAAATATTGTTTGCTTCCAATGTGTTACTGTATTGAAAGGACTACTAGATATTTTTAATGGAGTATGTCCGTGTTAAAAATGGACTTCCCACCAAACTACTAATCCTTATACAAATGAATCATTTCTAATATTTATAGAATAATTAGAAACAAAATCTAAATCAGATTTCTTTACTGTATATAAATCAAATTCTTTGAAATCACATTAACTACTATTTATGCATTGTTCTTCTATTATTCTTTTATTTTTTATATATTTATATATAATATATTTATATTTAATAGTCTATTTTTTATACTCAACTAAAGGTTCTTTAAAAACCCATTATTTAATACAAGACATATCCACATTATATACATTATTCCAAAAATTAAACCTTTATTCATATAAACTATCGTCTTAAAAACTAGAAACACACATAATTGCCTATTTTTTTATTAAATAAATATTTCTTACTTTGTGTTTTTTTATTAATCAACAAAAATAAAATGCAGAACAAATTTTTAATTAAATGCTTTTATTTTTGTTGATATATTTTCTTAAAAAAAATTTACAGAAAAAAAAAAAAAAAAATATTCATAACAAAGTGATAAAATATATATATATAATATTTATTTTTTTAAATTAAAAAAAAGTACTTTATCAGGAAACATAAGACCGTTTTAGTTTAAATATTTATCTCTGGCATCTAATATACAATCTAACATAGATTCATATAAAAGAAAATATCCAATCCATTCAGAAATTATAATATCTACTTTTTGTACAGGTAATTCTACTTCTTCTATTTTACCTTAAATTATAGTAATTTTATGATTTAAATTATTTTTTTCGATTATTTTTCTTGCATGTTTAGCTATGTTTGCATTTTCGACTCCATAAACATGCTTAGCACCTGCTTGGGCAGCAAAAATACTTAAAATTCCTGTCCCACAACCTATATCTAATACAATTTTATTTTCAAATAAATGTTTGTTTTTTATTATGGAATTCATATAACATCTTGTTCTTACTTTATCTTTTAACATTTCTTCATGGATATTAAAATGTGAATAACTATCATAATAATAATCTTCAGAATTTCTTTCATAGCCTTCTATTTGAGGAATGTTTTAATGTTTGAAGCATGTTTATAAATTGAAGTTATTATCTTATTCGTTTCTTATTATTTTTTTTTCTAAATATTTTATTTTAAGATTCGTGCCTCGAGAATTTTTATACTATTGATTTTACCTTTATGAATCTTTTATTTCTTATTTATCTTTTTTTTTTTCCATTTTTATTTTATATTTTTAATGTTATTTTTTTTTATATCAAATTTATTTATTATTTAATTTATATTTTAATTTTACTATTATATATATATTTATATCAACTTTTTATTTATATTTAAAAATATCAAAAAAATTAAGAGTCTATATTTTATTTAAAATCAGTAAAAAATATTAATTTTAAATTAAATATTTTTTATAAAAATATATAATTTATTTAAAAATTAATTTTAATTAATATATAGTTTTTATTTATAATATTTATTAATAAAAATTAATTATATTATTATTAATAAATAAAATTTTAAATAAAAATAAAAATTTATTTATAATAAAATGACTAAAACTAAATTATTATAAATTTAAATAAAAAATTTCAAAATTATTATAAAAATTTTGTAAATTATAATATTTATTTTTAATTTTAATACGTACTAAAATAAAAAAATATATGCAACTTATTAAATTAATGAAATAAATATTAAAATAAAAAATTAAAAAAATTAAGTAAAATATAAATTGTTTTAAACTAAGTTATTAAAATAAATTATTCAAATGAATATATTAAAAGGTTTTTTAATTTATTTTTAAATTAAATTTAAAATAATTTTTTTTAATTAAAAATACATAAACATTATAAAATTATTTTTTTTAAAAAAAAATTAATGAAATTTTATAATATAAAATAATTAAAATACCTTATAATATAAATAAAAATTTAAATTATTAATAATAAAAAAAATATGTATTAATTATATAAAATATATTATTAAAATCTTAATAAAAAAATAATAATAATAATAATAATAATAATAATAATAATTATAATAATTATAACAATTATAATAATTATAATAATTATAATAATTATAATTATAATAATTATAACAATTATAATAATTATAATAATTATAATAATTATAATAATTATAATAATTTTTATAATAAATATAATAATATATATAATTATATTAATATTATTTTTGTTCAAATATAAATTATTTAATTAATATAAATAAATTTTTAATAAATCTTATTTTTTATTTTATTTCATTTTTAAATTATTTTATTTTTTATATATTTTTTATATTTTATAATATTATAATATTAATCCTAAAAATTTTTATTATAATTATTATTTAAAAAAACCAATATTTTTTTTTTAATAATTTTATTTACAAACAAAATAAAATAAGTAATTATATTTATAAATTTTTATTTACATAATTATAATCAAATTAATCATTATTTATTTTCCATATATTATTAAATAATAACTGGATCAAATTATAAAATATTTTTTTAACTAATATGTATTTATTAAGAGGAATGTAAAAATAATAAATTATAAAATATTCTAGCTTTATTTTAATTAGATATTTTAAAGTTTTTTTAAAGATCAATAAATGAATTAGTTTTTAATTTTTCAAATAAAATACTGTTTAAAAAATTAAAAATATAATAAAAAAAATTAATAAAAATACTTTTTTAACATATTCGCTTCATTATTTAATTATAAATTTTAATTAAATCCAACATAATCAGTAAAATCATCAAAATAAATATTGTCATCATTTTAATCTATTAAATATTATCCTTAAGATTTACTATAAGGAAAATTAATGCTAGTTTAACCTTCGATAATAGTTTCTAAAAAATCATTTTTTTAAATCTCTTTATATTTTTTATTATCTTAACCTTTACTTATTTTTGAAGCCTCACTACTATTTTAAGATTTAACCGATAAACCATTAGAATATGAGTTAATATCTTTTTTATAAGATTATGAACTATTTTCATCATTATTTTTAGTTTAATAATTTTCTATTAAAAGATTACTGAGTTAGGATTAATTTAAACTTTCATCTTCATGTTTATTGTTTTTCTTAAATATATTTTACATTTCATCAATATCATTTTAATTTAAAAACTCTATATGTAGAAAATGCTTACCGCACATACAATCATTAATATTATTATTATCACAAGTTTAAGTTTAAGTTAATAAAAGTAAACTTTTTTAATCAATAAAAGGTTCTTATTATTCTAAAATATATTCATCTTTATTTTAAGAGTCACTCTTATTGTTTTAAAGAGAAACATACTTTTAAATAGTTGTTTATTGATTATTATTAAATTTTTTAATTCCAGATTTAAAAAAAAATGTATTATTATTATTATTTTTTTTGATAGAAAGCATTTTTCTTGATGGTGTTTGTTAATTTTTCTTAATACTTATTTTAGTCGTATTATATTCGTCATTAACATTTTATAATTCAAATTGAATTTGTTTAGTACAACTTTTTAATGATCGTAGCATATTTTACTCTTGTTCAATTATTTCTTGTGCATATTTTTCTTCTGCTTATTCTAGAGTTACAGGTTCATTTAGAAATCCATTATCTAAAATTTCACTAGCAATAACTTTTTGACGATTAAAATAATTATTTTCTATAACTTAGGCTAAAAATTAATTCGAATCAAAAACGAGTTCTAGATTTTTAAAAATGTCACTTTCTTCTTGATATATTTATAATTTTTAGCTACTACTATTACTATTTTTATTACTATTATTTTATTCTATTTCTTATAACTACTCAAAGTTTACTTTTTTTAATTTTAAAATATTTAAGTCATATTTTAGTCTCTATTATTATTTTAAATTATATTTTTGTTTAATGCTAAAGTTTTTTCCAAGACTGTTATATTTTTTTTATTTGATGATTCATTTTTTTAAATTGTAATTTATTAATTTGTACGGTTTATTATTCGTATTTTTGTATTTTCTTTATTTATTTATTTTTCTGAACCTATTAATATTTGATCTTTTACTTGTTTTATTAGTTCTTATAATTTTACTATTTTTTTTTTTTTAATTGATAATAAAAAATATTTTTTTTTTTTTTACTTAATAAGTTTGAATAATTATATTATATGTAATAGCTCAGACATGTTATATATTATCCTTTATTTTACTCATTTATATAAATACTATAATTTCTTTTTTTATTTAAATATATTAATAATATAGTATGTTTTATTTTTTACTCAGTTAGGAATCTAATATTAGTTTTCAAAGAAAACTTTTTGAATGCTTAGTCGTTTGTCAAATATAAATTTCTTAATTTTTTTTTGATAATGATAGAATTTATTTAAGTTTTTTTACAATAGTTAATTTATAAAGTTTTCTGTATTAAATTCTTTTTTTATTGTTTTATCTTCTATAGACTAATTAACTTACTATTATTTTATTTAATTATTATTTTAAATAGTCTTGAATGTAACATCCATTTATATTTTATTTTTAATTTTTATCAATTTTAATATATTTTTTTTTGTAAATATTAAAATTTAATTTTTTTTTTTTAGTGAATTTTAATTTATTGCTTAAAAAATTTAATTAAAAAAATAATAATATATAAATATATAACTTTTAATAAAATTATAAACAAATTAGAGTAAATAAAATTAAATAAATAAATTTATAATTGCTTTAAATAATAAACAAAAAACTTTAAAATATTAATTTGATCATATTAAAGTAAAATAGCAATATTATATTTATTTAACAAAATATTAAATTCATATTTTATTTAAATTTAAAAAATTATTTATTTTATTTTCATTATAATTATTTATATTTATTATATACAATTTTTATTTATTTTCTAAATTTTCTGAATTTCATTTAGATTAAGTATTTTATTTATATGAATTAATATATTTAATAATAAAAAATTATGATTTATAATTTGTGTAGTATGAAATGTATATTATCTAATAAAAACATTAAATAAAAAATATAAGATAATATAATCAAATGAAAAAATAAATAAACAATTCAAAGAAAAAAAAATTAATAAATAAGAATTTATATTAGTAAATAGACAATAGTTTATTATTATTTTTCAATAATAATTTATAGTTATAAGTTAAAAAAAAAATGTATAATTAAAAAAATTAAATGAAAATGAATAATAATTATTTTATTTTTATTCCATAAAAATATATACTAATTTAATTTGAGAAAATTAAATATAAATAATTATTATATATATATTTTAATTATATTTATTTCAAAAATTAATTATTAAGTTATTATAAAGCATCGATGGTTTAATGGTAGAATAGAGCGTTGCCATCGCTTTGACCCGGGTTCGATTCCCGGTCGATGCATTTTTTTATATATAAATTTTAGACAAAATAATTTATTTATTAAATAAATTAAACTTAAAATAATATTTATCTAATTTTTAATAACATATGTATAAATGATAATAAGAAATAAAATTAAATTTTATAATTATTTTATATAATTTAAACTAAAAAATATTTATTTAGAAAATTATATAAGTTTTATTTATTAAAATTTTTTTTTTCTAATTTAAAAATTATTTTTCAATCACATAATAAATATTAAAAATTGTATAATAAAATAAAATATAAAAATATTAAATAATAATTATTTATATATGGAAATATTTTTTTTGTTTTATAAAAATTTAGGTTTATATTTTTTTAATTTAATTTTATATTAAGGCATAGATTATTATAATACGAATATATTTTTTTCGAATAAATTAATAATTATAAATATTTTGATATAAACTCAAATATCATCTTCAGCAAGTAATTGTTCATAAAAGCTTAGATTGTTAGTGTTTTAATTATACATTTAAATATCAGCAGCATCATTCAAACGATTATTATTATCATTTAAATTAATTTATTTTTCAGATTAAAATTAATTAAATTAAATATTATTTTCGACTTCAAAATTTGGCGGTAAATTAAAATTTTCAAATATATTTTATTTTTATTATAATTCTAAGTTCGTTTGAAAATAGAATTCATTATTTTATAATTAATTGTATTTTTAAATAGTATTATAAAAGTTAGGATTAAAAGATTTTGAAGTATCATTATTCCTAATAAAGTTTAAATTAAAATTATCATTTTCATTTGGAAAATGATTGATTTTAAATTCTTGTTCTTCATCAAAAATAAATTTATTTTCAGGAATATTAATTTCGTTTTCGAAAGTATTAATAATTTATTGTTTTTATTTAGTTTAAATATAATTTTTTCTTTCCTGAAATTCTTTTATTATTTCAGATTTACATTAATTTAGTATATTTTCTATCATTTAGACTTATTATTGCAAATAAAAGATATTTTTTATTTTATTTTATTTATTAGAATCTTATTAAAATTAATTATTGAAAGATTCATTGTTATTATTATATTGTATTATTTCTTCATCGATTAAATTCTAATTTTCTAAATCTAAATTGAAATTTTATTCAATTAAAGAAATTTCTTTTTCAAAACCTTGTTTATAAATATAATTCTCTTTTTATATTTTTATCATTTATTATTAGTCGTTTTTTTTAATTCATCTTATTAAATTTAATTTTTTTCTAATTAAAAAGATTTTTATTTATCTTATTATTCAGTTTATTATTGACTCTATTCTTTTTATTTATTTATTTGCCTTAGTTTTAAATAATATCTATTTCTTATCATCACTTCGTTTCTTCCTTTAAGCTTTTTGGCAATTTCTGACCATTATTTACCATATTTTTCTGTATGGCTCATTATTATATCATCTTCTTATTAAGTAAATTTAACTCTTCTCTATAATTCTTATTAACTGTTTAATGTTTAAGAAGTTTAAGAAAATATAGATTATAAAGGAGATTGTGTACTATCAATACTGTTTGCGGCTTTTAGAGAACTTTGATATGCATTTTATAATTTAGATGTACTTTTTTTAGATTTTTAAATTACTTTTTAAGTTGATTGTGAATTTTTTTTATTTAATTCTGGAGTTGTTTCACTTAAATCTTTTTTTTTTAATAAATATTAAAAAAATATTTATGATTTTATCAATATAAAAAATTAGAATTTATAATATATATATATATATATATATATATTTTAAAATATATAACAAAATTAAAATAACTAATCTTGAAATCTATAAAAATTACATAAGTATTTTTTATTTTCAAGTGATATAAAATATATATAAATTTATTAAAATTTATATATATTTTATGATTGTAGAGTTTAATTGAAGTTTTTTTATTATTTTTATTTTTATATTGAATAAAATTTCATTTTATTTTAAAGAATATAATAAATTTATTCATTTTTTTGTGTTTTTATTGAATTGTTTTTTTCATTTTTTTTTATTTTTTATTTTTTTATTTTTATATCAAAATTTATAAATAAAAAATACTATTTTCTGTTTAACAATCATCTTTTAAATTAAGAGATTCTTTTAATTATTATATTGTTTCTTCTTTCATTTAAATAAAAATTTATTCTTTTGCTTCTTTATTTTTTAAATATCTAAGAGGAAAATATAATTTAAATAATTATAAAATATAATTATATTTTTAAAGAAATTAAAAAAATAAATTAATAAATTATATATGATTTCGTTATTTTATCTATTATATTTAACAAAAATAATAATAGAAAATACTTTTTTGATAAAATTAAAAAATTAATAATTAAATATCATTATTTATTTTATTTTATTATAATTTTTATCGCCTTATATATTAAAAAAAGGACTCTTAAAAAATAAAATAAAAAAATTGATTTAAATAAACATTTATTTTAGTTAACATATATAAAATATTTTTATATCTACATATGAAATATAATTACTTTTTTAATAAAAATAATTTAAAATTTTTTAAATTATTTTATTTTAGATTAATTATAGTTATTTTTATATATGTTATTTAAATAAAAAAATCCGTTCTTTATAATTTTAATTTTAAATTACATATATCTAAAAATAACTAATAGTAATTTAAATTATTGTAAAAAAGGTTATAAAAGCATATTAGTAATTTTTAGTAACTTTAATACTATTTATTACTATTAATTATTTATACAATTAATGATTAAAATTTTATTATTTTAATCAAGTTAAATTTAATACAATATTTTTTTAATGTATTAAATTTATTTTATATTATATTTATTATATTTTTAATTATTAAAAAATATATATATATATATATAAAATAAATACTAATCTTATTAAAATTAAATAAAAAATATAAAATCATTAATTTTAACTATTTCAATTACTTTTAAAAAAAATTAATTTTTTCTTATAAAACATAACTTATATTTGCTTAATAAAAATTATAATTTCATTATCTTTCTATTTTCTATTCTTAAATATTTTCTATATTTTATGATTAAATTAGTAAATGAATAAATGAAAATAGATATTCAAATTTAGTTTATACAATAATATATTATAATAATAAATTTATTATTGTATAAATTATTAATACCAAATTTTAATACTATTCTTTTATTTAATACTGATATATAATTATCTTTAATATTTTTTATTAATTAAAAATAAATTTATAATATATATTAATATTTTTTTTTTAAATTTCAATATTATATATATATTAAAACTTTTTTGTTAAAGTGGTACTTTTTACTTTACTTTAAATTTTATTAATATATCTGAAAAAATAAAATATTAATATTTGATATTATTTGCCTGTTTTTTAAAAAAATGTAATTTAAACCTATTCAATTGAAAATAAGCAATATAAATATTTTTTTTTATTTTTAAGGTAATTTATTAAAATTCATTCATTTAAATATTATTATTGGAAAATGCTTAAGAAATGTATTATAATAATATTTAGTTTAAATTTTAATTTTATATTTAGGTTAAAAAGAATATTAACTTTATCAATATTTTATTATATATAATTAAGTATATCAAATTTTTTATATTATTCTTCATATATACTTTTTTAAATTATTATCTTTATAAATATTTTAAATTTTATAAATATAATTTTAAATTTTTTTATTTTAATTAATACTATACATATATATAAATATTTATACTTATTTTTATACCGATTTTAATTTGATATTTTAAATTAATTATATTTTAAATATATTTGTAGTTATTTTAAATTATTTATTTTGTTGCATTAACATACTTAAATTTATTTAAAATTAAAATATTTATAAATTTTTATATTACTATAATATTATAGTTATGTTTTTTAGACAATCGAATTAATTTACAATTAATAAAAAAAATATATTATTATTATTATTTTGAATAAAATAATATATGTATTATATAAAATAAGACTTTCATAATATTAAATAATAACATATTTTTAAAATTTTAATTGATTAATGATTTTAAATTTAATAATTAATAAATAATTAATTTTTTTAAAGTAATATTTAATTTTTTATTATAGTTAATAATTTTTTATAGGTTATTTTTCTTTTTTTTAACTCATCAATAAAACTAAACTATGATATTTAAAAAATAGTATTTTATTTAGTTTAGGCTAATAAAAATAAAAAGTTAAACAAAAAATAATATAAAATAAATAAATTCTAAATCCTAAAATTTATTAAAAGTTTTTAGAAAAAAAATAATTAAGTTTCAAATTATTATAATTTAGTAAATTAATTAAAGTATAAAGTAAGATTTAATTTATTCTTAAAATATTATTTAGAGATAAAAAAAAATAGATGAAATTAAAACTTAATATCTTTTTAAATAAATGCAAATAGTTCAAAGAGCTAATAAAGTTTATCATCAAATAATAGTGGAAGTAATATTGTTAAGTCAAATAAAAAATATTTACTTTTGAATAAAAAAAAAATTTATGAATAAAAGTAATTAAAATCAAAAAAAAGTCATAAGTATATACCAATTCTACATAAAGTAATATTTAAATAAGAAATTAATTAAGTGAATTTTTTATAAATAAGAATTAATATGAAAGAATTCTGAAATCGAATTATAAAAACTTTAAGAAAAAATAAAAATATACTAAAAAATAAAAAAATAATATAAAAGTAAATGTTAGAATATTAAACAGAATAAATTATAAAAATATAATAAAAGATATTATAAAAAATAAAAAAAGAATAAATTAGTTATACTTTATTTTAAATTTATTATAAGTTATATTGTTTGATACTAAATGATCTTTCGAAAAAATAAAAAAAATACTGAGAAAGAATTTGTAAAAATAATTTAAATTATTACGAAGGTTAATAAACAGAATATTCTAAAATTAGACTTTTATTAAGTTTTTTATTAATTTTTTTAAAGGAATTTAATAAGTTAAAGGAAAATGAATAAGCTTTAAAAGAAAAATAAAAAAAATATATATTTTAATTTAATTCAAAATTAATAAAAATATCAAATAAAAATTTATAGAAATGCGAAAAAAAAAAATAGTTAATCTTTTAATTCAAATTTATATAATAAGAAAAATACTTCTTTTAATAAAATCAACTTTTCTATTTGTTAATAACTAAAATATTATGTTATTTTCAAAAATTAATAACAAAAAAGTTATATTATAATTACTAAAAAGGAATTTATTCATAAATAACTAAAGAATTTTATCCTCAATTATATTAAAAATATATATTTTTTTTAAAAAAAAATGAATTAAATTTTAATTTTTAGGAAATTAATTTAAAAATAATTTGTCTAATATAAATTCTTTTTTTTATAGTTTATTGCACATATTATTTTAAATATATTATTATTAAAATAAAAAATGATAAATAATTATTAAAATAAAAAAAATGATTTATAAATGGTAATTTTATTAAATAAAAAAATATTTTATTTATTATATAAAAAATAAGAAAATAATAAAAGATAAACGTATCATAACTGAAAAAAACAACTCATTTCGTATAATAACTTCAAGATCAAATTCAAAAGATCGTAAGAATTCATAGTAAAAATCCATAAAATAAATTTCAGAATCAGATTAAAAAAAGATTAAAACTTATAATAAAAAAGTTAATAATTAGGTTTTGAAGAAACAAATATAAAAAAATCATCTCAAAAGAATATTTAATAACAAACATAAGTTCTTTCATTAAGTTAATCTATTTCAGAAAATTTTAAGATTGAATAATAAAATAATTTATAAAAAAATGAAAATTAATTAAAAATTAAAGTTATAAAAGTTAAAAAAAAAATAAAGATTAAAATAAATATAAAGATTCTAAAAGTTTATCAAAAGAAAAATCTTTAAGTATTAAAAATTATTAATAATCGAAAAGTTTTGACAAAAAGAAAACTAAGAAGAAAAGTTTAAATGATAAATAACAAAAAAGTTTTACTTTTTTAAGATTATATTTTTTTATTTAAATGAATTATTTTTAAAGAAATTAAGGTTTTATAAAAACTTTAATAAGAAATGGATTTAAGTGAAAAATTGTAAGAAGAAGAAAGATTAAGTAAATATATATTAATTTTATTTATAATATTAAAAAAGGAATTGAAAATATAAAAAAATAAAGTGAGTTGGATTATATGTTAGAGGAACAAAAAAAATTATAAATTGAATAAATTAATTAAAATTAAGATTGGAAAATAAAAGTTAATGAATATAAAAAAGAATTGATAGAAGTAAACAGAAAACAATGTAATAAATAATATTTTAAGTTAATATATTAACAAAAAAAAATATAGAAAGTTGGGATTTTATTGTAAGATGTGATGGAAAGCCTAAAATTTATGTCAAAAAAGATATTAATGCGTTTTTAAATTAACTCTTATATAATACAAAGTTAATTGATTGTTTAAAAATACCATAATTTTTAGCTTAATTATAAAAAAATATAGATGTAACTTTTTTTTAATTTTTTATTAAATGATTCATTATAAAGGTATTATTTGATATAGAATGCTATTATTACGAAATTTGTGAGAATTAACCTTTGCTGAAAGATGACATAAATTGGTATTAATAAACAATTTAAAATTTTCGAGAATTAATAATAGGAAAGATATAAACAATTAATATAAGTTTAATTAACGATACTGATATTTTATTTGAATAAAATAAAACAGAACGTAATAAAATAAAATAAATATTTAAAATAATTAAAATAGTAGAATAATAAGGATTTGATATTAATTTATTAATAACATCTACGTCTTTAAAATAAGAATTAATTAATTAATTTTGTTAAAATAACTCAATTAAATATGGGTATTGGATTAATCCAATAATAAAGTCAGGTTTTAGAGGAAAGCCTATTGAATTTAATTAAATTGGTATTTCAGTTGAGTTGCCAAGAATTTATGTATAAAATAAAATTATTATGACCTTGTATTGGATAAGAAATGATTATTTATCAAAATAATAATCTTAAACTAATTAATATCCGCTTTTCCATTCTATAGGTGGTATATTTTATATTTAATTGTTTGATTTTGCTCCATTACCAAACAGATAAAAAGGTGAATTATTTACATTTACTTTATTTTAAATATTTTTTAGAATGGACTATTATAAAAAAAATGAATGTTATGAAGATATTAAACAATTATTTTATCCTAATTAGGACAATTAAGAACCTATTAATTATCATACAATAGCACCTATAAAAGTTTATTATAAAATATAGCCTGAAATTATTTTGCAAGAATAAATAATTATTGCAGGATGGGATGTAATTAATATATAAAATATATTATAATTATTATTTTGTTAAAATAAATAAAATAAAAGCGTAGAAAAATATGGGATGGCAAACAGAAAATATATCAGATATAAAATTTAATAAAGATACTAAGACTGTAAGTTTTTTAACCAATTAAATAGTACCTTTTACAATGATTTAAAATAGATGTGAGGATTTTCCTTATAAAAAATGGGCTATTAGGAGTATTAAAAAAGGTTAGGCACTTTTAAATTTAGATACGAAAAGATTTTCTTTGAAATTTATAATAAAAGCTGGTTTTATTGAATTAATTGATATAAATATTTCAGAATTATAAAATTGCTTTTAAGGAAAAAAGTTCAATGTTTTTAAAATTTTACTTGAACTTTAAAAAAATGGAATTAATTTAATACCTTTATCAAATGATGCTTATTTATCAGAAATAACTTTAAAGGTTTTATTTTTTAATTCAAATTATAATTTATTTTTTTAAAAAAAGAATAAAGATTGTGTTGATTTAGCTTTGAATGATATTTCTAGAGGAGTTAGTTCTTTCCATATTAAATCAAGTAAATGGAATAAATAAATAGGAGTTAATCAATTAGTAGTTTAAGTCCGTGAAAATCCTGAATATGATGAAAACTTTATCGAAAATACGGCTAAAGATTGGAAAATAGTAAGTTGGTATTCAAACATGGTTATTTTTTTTAAATAAAGTTTAATTTTTTGTTTGTTTATATTTTTTTTTTAGTGTGGATTTTATAATTTTAATGAAAGTGATAAAAATATAAAATTAGAGATTGTTAAAAATACTGAATTTCATTCTAATTTTTATGCTGCTTGTAAAGATTAGAAAAATATAAATTTGAATTAAATGGAAGATTTAGAATTAATTGAATTTTGGGAATCAATTAAAGATTTTTGTTAATAAACTTAATTATTTTCTTTTACAGAATGATTATGATTTTTTTTTAAAAAATTTAAAATAAATTTTACATATTAAATAAAATTATTTTTTCAGATTTAAGTTTTTCTTTTTTATTCATTTTTATAATTATTTTTGAGATATTTTCATTAATTTTAAGGTTGAATTTTAAGAATATTTTTTATATTGTTTTGTTTATAAAATCGGACTTTTTAATTTAGGATAAGCTTTTTCATTATCAATATTTACATTTGTTAATGGGTCACCCCATTATGGATCTTATATATTTTATATATCAAAGTTATGCACAATTTTATGTACTTTAGTAGTTATAATAGGTTCATTTATTTATATTTTGCCTTTTATTCCTAATTCTAAAATATCAACTAAATCATTTTCGTTATTAATTTATAATTTTTCTAATTTTATATATATTTTTTATACAAAATAAAATAAAATAATATATATTAAAATATGTTTTATACCTTTTTTCGAATAATTAGTGATTTTTTCTAATTTAATATTTTTATATATTTATTTTCTTTGTATTTCTTTTTCTTTTAATTCTTATTATTTTATTAACTATTCTTCTTAAAGTTCACTTAAGCTTTTTTAGGAATTATTTATTGAATTTACAGCATTTTTTTAAAAATCTGTCACTGAATTTTTTTTTTCTTTTTTCCTATTATCCATCATAGTCAAAAAAATTTATTTATTAAAAATATGAATTTTTGACTTTTTATAAAAAATAAAATAGAAAAATAGAAAAAATTTAAATATAAAACTTACATTTTTAGCTGCTTTAATTTTCTCATTTAATAATTTTAAATTTTCTTCCAAATATTACTCTTATTTCTTTTTTAATTACTCTTCATGCTCATTTCCTAAATAATTAGGAATAGGTCTATTAGGTAAGCTTTCTATCATTTTTTAATACTCTTCTCTTCTCATTCTATTATCAAATTTATAAAATCCTCCTTCTTTTTTTAAACCTTAATTAGTTACAAGTTTTGAGCCAGGATTAGCCTTTTTTTATAAGAAAATAAAAAAAAAAATATTTAAAAAAAATAAAAAACTTTAAAAGTTAAATGTAAATTAGGTTAATTTTCAAATTATAAGGTTTCCTTGTCTTTAATCTTATCCCCTTATCTAAAAATTACAGTTTTAACATTTTTCCCAGTTTCATCAGCCTTAAGAGCAAATTTAGTAGTTTCAGTAAATTATTTACTTTTGACATCTAATGTAATTATATTATTAAGCATTTCCTTATCTTATTTTTTATTATTAACAAAAATAACTTTTCCATTAAAATCGTGAGTAAATTTTTTATTTTTAAGCAATTTTTATGCTTCTTTTTTCTTAGTTTCGAATTCAGCATCATCTTACATTATTTTTTTTTATTTTTCTAATTCTATAGACTTTACATAATCTTTCTTTTCACGAATTTGACGTAATCTAATTGTATCTTAATCGGGTTTTTCCGGAGGTTTTTCAGGAAGTTTAGTAAATTCAATTTTTTAAGAATCTGTATGTCTTTTATTTTTTTAATTTGTAGGTAATTCTACTAAACTTTTATTGGTTTTTCCTAAATTTACACGAGATTTTACAATACTTGACTTAGATGAACGATATGAATATTTACTTAAACGACTATAATTGGATTTTTTATCATCACTGTCACTTTCTTCTATTATTATTTATTTTATATCTATACCTACTGAATTTGTTGCTCTATTATCAAGATGTAAAGCTTACTTAATTTTTTTTTTTAAAAAAAAAAATTAATTAATTTTTTTTTTTTTATTCAAAATAAAAAAAAAGGCTAACTGGTTCTCTTTCATCACACCAATAATTTTAAAGATCTTCTATTGTTTCTCCTTCATCTTTTGGTTACATAATTTATCCTATTAAAAATGCCTCATTTATTACTGTTATGTTTGCACCATAATTAGGTAGTTTTTCTTCTAAATATTTATCGTATAATGCAATTGCACCTTATTCTAAAAAATAATCTAAAGTTTACATTCCTATTATTTCGCTTTCTTGTGGATTTAATTAATTATAAAACTCTATATATCTTTCACGCTAAAGCTCTATTTCTTCAAGCCGAGCTTCAGCTTCGGAATCTATTGATGAATTTTCTACTGTTATTGGTTTTAGGCTCATATTTGCATTAATAAATTTTTATAATTATTTATTTTTAAATATTTTATGCTTTTAATTAGTTTTTATATGTTATTGTTTTTATAATTTTTTATTGTTGTTATTTTATATTTTTTGTTAATTTTTTTTTTTTTATAACTTATAAATATAAAAAAAATAATAATAATATCAATTAAATATAAGTACAACTTTTTTTTTATTTTTTCACCTTAATCAAAATTAATTAATTTTTTTTTTTTTTTTTTTCATAATTATAATATAAATTTAATTTTTAAAAATTAAATCATTTTTTCAAGCAAATAAAAACATTAAAACTATTTTAATAATTTAATAAAATCATGTCAATCAATATAATTATACTTTTAACTTTAATTTCAAAAACATTATGTGCAATATAATAAATCACTTAACCATACAAATTTCAGCTAAATCCTTTACTTTCATAATAAAAAATATAATTTTAATATAAAATGAACTAATAATATGAACTTTTACTAGAATTAGATATTTGCAAAAAAAACTAAAAAATATAAAATTTTGAAATAATAATAACAGAATTTAGTTCAATATCAAGTTTTACTAATTATACAGACATTTAAAAAGAAGAATATACTATTTACTATAATTAAGACTTCTAAAAAGAATATTTTAGTTTCATTAAAGATTATTATTATATTATTTACATAGATAATAATTCTCGAAGTTTTGTATAAATGAATTGCTTTGAGCTTTAAGTAAGTCCTTAACAAAGTAATTAGCCTTGCAATTAAAAAGGAAAATATTTAGAAAAAGATATTTGTGAATGTGACTAAAATTATTTAGGGATTAATTGCTAATATGAATAGCTCTATTTGTAAAAATAAGGTGATAATATAATCAATTTAAAGCCTTTTGATTAAAAATATATTATTTTATAAAGAAAATAGAATTAGAAAGTTAATATTAATTGTACTGTTTTAAATAAAGTTTAATAATATTTCATTATCTTATATTAAAATTCAAATAATTAAATTGTAGATTAATACGATTATATAAATAAATATATATTTAATCAAAATATAATATATTAGGATATTTAAATAAATAATAGTGAGTAAAAAATACTTTTTTTCTTAAAAAATTCTCAAAACTAATACCTTTAATTGAATTTTAATATAAGTTTTTAAATATAGGAATAATAGGGAAGTTCATTTTATAATTTACATTTATATTTTATTTACTTTGCGATAATTATTATAATTTTTTATTCATTTTTTACATTATACTTAAAAGTAACTAAAAATAATTATAGTTTAGATAATTCAAATATATAATAATAAAATTAAAATGAAAATTAAGAATTGAATAATTAATAAAAAATAATATAATAATAATAATAATAATTAAGTATTTAAATCTAAAATGAAATTAATATGTGTACTGAAGGTGATGTTTATGAAACTTATTAATAAAATGATTCTTTTAAAGAATAAATTTGTGCTATTTGTTCTTAAGATTTTGATTATAATAATATAGTTAGGAAAACTAAATGCAATCATTTTTTTCATGAAAAATGTTTAGTCAAATGGCTTCATTAATATATAAGTTGTCCAATGTGTAATTAAGATATAAATGTATGATTTTTGATATATATACATATATATATATATTAATTTATTATTTCCATTTATTTTTTTATTATGTTACAATAATTTTTTATTTAAAATTTATATTTTTTTTTTTTTTTTTTTTTCTTAATTTTATATTTTTTATTATTATTATAATAGAAATATATTAATTTATCCATTTAAGTAAAATATAATTATTTTTTATTTTTTAATTTTTTATAAAAAAAAAAAGAAATTTTATTATAAACAATTTTATATATAATTATAAATAATAATTTTATATTATATTGCTTTTTATGTAAAGAAAATTAAAAAATATTTTGTTTGGAATAAAATATTTTAAATTAAGCTATAAATTATATATATATATTTTTATCCTTAATAAATTAACATATGTTATACATTTTTTATCAAATTCTATATGGTCAAATGTTCTCGGTTCGTCTATTTTTTTAACTAATAGATTCTTATTATTATATATATTCTTGTTTAATATTATCTTTTGAATCTATTTTTTAAACATTATTTAATGATTAGATATCTCCATTTATAGATTAATCTTTTTTTTCATTTAATAACTTGTTTGTTTTTTCTAATTTTTTTTAATATTTTTCTATTTTCTTTTTCATATTTCTCTCTTCGATTTTTTTTTTTATTTATTCTTTTAATTTTGCCTATTTTTTAATTTAAGAATATTCACAATCTTTTGCAAAATTAACATCCATTAAATTACTATTTTATTCTAAATATTAAAACATACCATTAAATTCCTTTTTTTTATATATTTAGTTAAAAATAAATATATAATAAAACTTTGTTGTAATCATATTTGGGTTTCAAGAATACTTCTTTATATTTATCAGCTAATTTTTATATGTATTTATTTTTTAATTTATCGTTTACTTTAGATATAAAATTAAATAGTTAAGTATTTCCTTTAAATTAATTATATATATTATTGATTGTTTCTTTTAAATAATAATATATAGCATTAATAATAAAAGCCAAATAAGAAACGATTATAAATATAAAAAATAATGCTTAAAATTCAGTTTATTCAACTTTTTTTAAAAAAAATAATATAAAAAATAAAAAAATAATAAATTGGAAAAAAATTACTTGAAACTATATAAAGTAAAGAAATCAAAATAATACATTAACTAATAAGATTATTTCTTTCTAAATTATTAAAAATAATATCAGAATAAGGATGTTTGGAATTATGATAAGCTAAACTAATAACCATTAGACCAAAAGACATCAACAACTAGTTTTTAATAGAAAAATCTAAATAAACAGAAATAAGAATCATTATAAGTTTTCTATAAAAAATTAAGAATTCGTTTCCTATGGATTATTTAGTATAACCTCTTAGTAAAAATCCATAAGCTTCAATGTATTCTTTTGTAAAAAGTAGTTCTTTTTTTTCAGTTAGGTAATGGTATAATTACATAGGGCAAATTATTCCCCATATAAGTAAACTTGGTAATGCAACAAATATTATAAATTACCTATTTTATATGGTAACATTTTTTTTTATTTATTTTATTTTTACCAGTGTGTTTTATCCCAACATTTTACATCGTAATCCGCTTTTAAAAATAACATAGGATTATCATCATCGCCTAAGTTTACACATTTATATGCTTTTAAAGTTAAATCTAATATTTTTGGTAAAATAGTGAATTAGATTATAATTGATGACGCTATAAGTTTATTAGTAATTTCTTTTTTATAAAAGGAGTCCTTAAAAGCTTCATTTCCATATTCTATATAGTAAAGAATAACCCAGAAAATAACAACAAAAAAAACTAGTATAAGAGGTGCTAAACTAATAACAATAGTTTAAGCAAAATAAACTCTAATATTATTATTTAAGAAAATTGCTTAAAAAGAAAAAATATATAAAAAGAAATATAATAAAAAAAGCATACATGCTTTATATAAACAATTAAAATTAAACATTTAAAGACTTGCAGCTGCCAATTCATTTTAAGTAGAAACAAAGCTGACAATTTCTTAAGGTAATTAGAAATTAAAAGTAGTAAAAATGAATATCGATTGTATAAAATTCATCATCATTTTCATCAAAATAGCAGCCCTTTTCATCGGTTATTAATTCTGTAATAAAGTACTCCTAATAGTCCAACAAACCTAAATAAAAGCTATAACAACAGTAAAAAAAACTCTAATCCAATATATATTATTATTCGTACATTATACACAGTATTAATTCTAATAAATAGCAAATCCTTCAATACAATAATCACATAAATTCCCAGTATGACCCTTATTGCATTTTCCTACAAAATTATATTCTGATTAAAATGAAAGGTCTATATAGCCTAAACAAACGCCTTTTTTGGGACATTTATGGAAATGCTTTTTATATGAATCTAGTCTCCAATATTCTGGTAGAGGTCCCATAAAATAACCTCCTTGACATAATGAAACCTTATTATCACATTTTTAGCATTCTCCTCCTAGTTAAATGTCCTAAGTATCATCAAGGGAAAATTCATAGCGAGGACATTCATAGCATGTATAGTCGTCTTTCATTATTTCTCCTCTGGAACATTTTCGCAGTTCCATTTAAATTGTAGCATCTGAACTTTCTCTTAATTAAGAAACTATATCCATTTAATTTTGGAGAGATCTTGAGTTAAATTCCAAATGTGTGGTGTTTTTTTTATAAATTTAATTATCTTCTTATAATATTCGAACGATTTAGCGATTTAATCTGAAGGGAATTCCATTTGTGATTACTGAAAGTTCTATTATACTACCAGGAACTGTTATTAGTTTTAATCTTTTGAAACTAAAAATACCTTATTGGGCAAATTCTTCACCGTTTATAATGAATATCTTTTCCCAACCAGTATCATCTTTTGTTAATTTGGCGATTGGAATCATTGTTATTTTAGATGAATTATCGCTTTTGATCCTATTGTCGTAATGATCGACTAATGCAAATGATAAATTCTCAACTTTTGTAGAATTTACGACTTTGTAGTCTTCTGGACTTTACCCACTAACAAAATTATCAATTGCAAAACGAGTTATTATTTCACGTCCTTTCTATATTTAACGGTTAAAACAAATTGAATTTTTATATGTATCTTATATTGTGTCTACTTTTATAACACAAACAGCATATGAAGCTATGTTATTTCCATATACGGCCTTATTATCTTTAAATTCAAAATTACTTTCTATATGTAAAGGCTTATCATTCCATTAAATGCCTCCACCTTTTAAAGTAGCAGTGTTAGAGTAAAATTTTGCGTTGGTAAATTTAATGACACAGTCTTTATTTATTCGAGGGCAGTTGTATAGGACCCCGCCCCCGATACCACTTTCATTTTTCAAATATATTATATTTAAAGGCTAGTATGCTATGTTTGATTAAAATAATGTGTCTATTATGTTTCCAGATATATTTCCTGATAAATATATGGCTCCTCCCTTTTTTTTATTTTTATTTGTATTTGTTTAGTTTTTTTTACTTAATATGCTTTATTATTTTCAAAAACAGAATCTTTTATATTTATTAAGCATGGTACTGTTAAATAATCATTGTCAATTAAAATAGCAGATCCTTTATGGGCTAATAAATTTTAAAAACTAGTATTTTATATTTCAATATTATCACACATTTAGCATTCAAAACCTTAACTTTAGATGGCTATTTCACTAAACTAAAATTCTTAATTTTATTATTCTATATTAATAAACTTAGATCCTTAATCAATTTTAAAATTAAACACATTTAATCCATAGATAGAATTTCCGGTTATTTTTGAAAATTCACAGCCAGAAATAATAATATTTCGGACTCCTTAAGCATATATATTGCTTCCTTTTTATTAACTTATAGACTCTTGGAAACTGCTGCTTATAATTTCTATTTTACTACTTAAAAAACTATATATGTTTCCTCCCTAACTAATTACTTCGTCACTAAAAAAATGGCAATTTTTTATTTATAAAAAGGCTTCAAAACCACTAAAAATACTTCCTCCATTAAAAGCCATTCCATTATTAAACTTTGTATCTTCAATCTATTTTTTTAATTTTTTTTTTTAAATTAATATATATTTATTTACAATTGTATTTCCTTCTGAAATTCTAATAAATCCTCCGTTAATTTAATAAATATCAGATTTATCGATATCAGTTTTTAAAAAACTCGAGCTTTTAATAATAATAAATGATCTAATAGCTCTAATCCCATAACTCTATCTAGAAGCGTAATTGTCTGAAAAAAAACAAGATAAAATTTCTCCAACCCCCTCAATAGAATAAATAAGGGAATTTCCATTTGATATATTTTTATTTAAATGTATAAATTTAAGATTAAACTTTCCTATATAATTAGAAATAGCACTGGCTAATAAAAGAGATTTATTTTCTTCTATAATACTTTTATCTAAATCCATAAATGAAGTTGAAGAAAAGATGCAGCCACCATTTTCGGCTTGATTATATTAAAAAATAGATAACTTATCGTTTAATTCGCTTTGAGAAAATAAACTTATTGCTCCCCCTGCATATTAGACTATGTTTTCCTTAAATTATGATTAGAGTATGTTTATTATACTATTCTTTTCCGAATATATACAACCTCCGGAAAATGCATTGTTTTTCTCACATATTATTTTTTTTACAGTTATTGTTGAGATAGCACTAACAAATATGCCTCCTCCATGAGATGCCTTTGATTTTAATTTTTGTAAAAAAAATACATATATAAATAAAAGAATATATATATTATATATTTATAAATATATATATGATATACAATATTTCTATTTAATTTTATTGAATCAAATATAACATTCGAAGAATTAACCATTATAGGAGTTGAATAATATTAATAATTTACAACAAGTGAAGGCTATGCTAGTCGAAAATCATGGATATATGTATTATTTGTAAAGTTAGATTATTTTATTTCCGTGTTTTAAGAGTTCAAAATTGAAATACAGCTTATCATTTTTGGAATATTATTTTATATTTATGCCCCTTGTATTTCTACAAATTTACTATCCATTATATTTATTATACCATTTTAATATTGGGAATTTTCAAAGGCTTTAATATTTATTATTTCAGTTTTTTCAGCTGTACTTATTATATCAATTAGACTTTCTTTAGATTTATTTTGCTTTATTTTTATGCCTTTTAGCATTAATTTAGAAACTATATCATATTTTTTTTAATTTTATATTTGTATTTTTTTTATATATTACCGTTTGAGTAATGTGTAATTAATTTTCCTTTGTTATCATAAAAATCAATAAAATTCTCATCAGCTTCATCACCTTAAATTGTTATTTGATTCATTCCATTACTTTTTGCTAAAATACCTAATTTATCAGTTGTACATATATAACCCCAAATTCCTTATTTATTGTTTGAATCAAAATAATCATTATCATTATTAATAAATTAATTTTAATTTAATTATACAATATCTCCTCCAATTAAATGTATCATACCTAATTAATTAAAAGAAAAAAAATAAAAAATTATTAAAAATAAATAAATATATTTTACATTTTCCATTCTAATTAATATTATTAGAAAATATATTTTAAGTAAAAATAATTTAAAGTTAATCCGAAACACTTAATTAAACATCTTTAGCATTGGGCCCTGCTCCTAAAGCATCAAATTCATAATAAAACTTAAACAATTAAACAAGTACAATTTCCGGATAATAACTATAATAAGTTTTAAATTTGATATTTTTTTCGATTTGACTATCAACATATTTCTATGAAACTTTAAAATTATTATTCAAAAACTGATTTTTTTCTATCAAAAATCTCATATTTCCCACATTTATATAATCTTATAAAGCCAAAACATTCATGCTTATAATTGAATTAGTTTATTTATTTAAATAAAGATTTGAAATAATATTTTATCTTGTAATATATTCAGGTACTCCTTCATGATTTTTAAATAAATTATTTTAAATGAAAATTCCGTGAAAGCTTATACTCCTGAAAATATTCAAACTTGACCCTATGTAGTAATCTCCAGTTGAAACACTCCAGTTTTTATCAAAAGTATTCCCAATAATTTATATTTTATCACATAAATCTAATAAAACAGCAGAACTTTCCTTCATTAAAAAACCTGAATCGGCTATAAAGCCTTTAGAAAGCCCTAAATTATAACCTTTTTTGTCTATTTTTGTAAAAAAATAATGAAAGTGACTATATTAGGATAGAAAATATGTATCAGAGTGCAAAACGCCGTTTTCTTCAAATATATTATCAATAATTTTTACGTTTAGTGCTCCCAAAACGTATATTCCGCTTGACCAAGTAGAAAGATTATTAAAAAATTTATTTTTTTCGAATTTTATTTCGAATGGATTCATATCAATGCATTCTTTAATATTATTACCTTTGTATCCTTATGGAGCTTGAAGTTCTTTGCTCGCATATGTTTTTATATCTTCATCTAATTTGATATCTTTGGCTTTTTGGATACCTGAATCGGTAAATTCGCCTTAGAAAAAACACTGAATATTCACTATAGCGAAATTAGTACGACATCCGTAGTTTTCTTGGAAAATATTCTCTTTTAAATAAATTGGACCGCAGTAGTTTTCTGTATAAAGAGGTCCTTTTCTCATTATACGGATTACAGAACCAGCCATTAATCCAAAATTCATTTCGAATATATTTTTGTAAATGAAAATTTCACTTTTTTTATTTATTAAATCAATATGACTTAACATAAAATTTTCTTTAGTTGTTAATGCAGGTCCTGAATTACCTTTTTTTTTATATTTTTATTTGTTATTTTATATAAAAATATTTTTTATATATATATATATATATATATATATATATATATATATATATATATATATATATATATATATACTTGTATTATTTAAAAATTTGCTATTTCGGATGTCTATACGAGCTAAAGTATCTATTAAGACTATATGAGAGTTTAAAATATCTGAATAATCTGTTAATTTTTACGAGTATCCTGGAAACCATAATTTCTTTTAGGAATCACCTTCTACATATCCAACCTTTTTTTAAAAAATAAAAATATTTATTAATAGAAAAAATGAATATTACCATTTCAGAAGTATAAGAACAAAAAAGAGCTTAAGTATGTAAAAAAGGAATAGCTTTAGAAAAAATCGAATTATCAATAATTAATTCTCCTGCAAATTACGCTAATCCTATGCTATAAACATTAATAGTAAATGGACTTTTTGCCACAAATTTAGCATGATTTTCTACTCGCCAAAAAGCGTCGTTAAAATTTTCAAAAGATGAATCCTTTATTTAAATTAAGGATGCTTTTTTTCCTTCTTGACCATCATAAAATTAAGAAAAAGTCGTTTTTATATTATTATAATAATTCGAGAAATACACAAAATTATTCAAAAAACCATCTAGAAGAAAATTATTTCTAAAAAAAGTGTTCTATATATTAATTTAGGCTGTAAAAGAATATTAAATGATACTTCTAATAGTATTATAGCCATAGTTTTTGACAAAATCATTCTCTTTTTTATATACACCGGGAAATATTCGAACGTTCTAAATATTTACATTTATAAAATTTAATTATCCTTATAAATTTTGATCTCCGACTATATCATAATCAATATTAAAAAGACCAAAATATCTATAAGTATATTTATGTTAGTCTATTTAAAAATCAAATGAAGCGTTAAGTTTTATAGCTTAACTTTTTAAATATTGGCCTTCTTCAGTATTTTAAAAAGTTCTTTCTTCTGTATTTAGGAAAGAAATCAAAGGAAAACATAAATCTTAGTAATATTATCTTAAAGAATGTCCTTTTTATTTTTTTTTATAATAGTTATTAATTTTTATTTTTACTATCAGCGTTTTCTAAAGAATCAAAAGCATCTTAATTTAATTAAAATGGAGTTTCTTCATCTGGTTTGTAAATACAACATTCTAAATCCCTCAAATAAGTACAATCGCTTTTTAAAAATTCCTAAACGGCTTCTTTTCCTTCAATAATGACATCTTGTAATTAAATTTTCATAGCTAGAATATGAAAAGAGAATTTTTTGAAAACAAGAGTTGCTTTTTCCTCATTTTGAAAGCATATATTTTAATTTTGTAGACTATTTTCAGTACATTTTAAAGGAATGATTTTCAATGAAACGTTTTTTCGGGCAAAAAAATGCAATGGCTTTTTCTCATCTATTAATTTTTCTTATAGAATACACTCCTTATTTTTATTATATTCATTTATAAGTACTTAAAATGTGGTTTTTTAACTTTCTTTTCCTTTCAAAAGAATAAAACTTAAATTTAAGTTGTATTGTTTTTCGTATTTCTTTTCTGTAAAAAATAAGGCGTTGAATAAATTATCATATGGCTTTTCTAAACTTCCATCCATATTTTTTTTGCAGGCGTTTTCGTAATTCTCACATACACATTTTCCTATTTGAAAATGCTTTTCGCAGTTATTTTAGTTGAGAGGACTTGTGACATTTTCTTAGCATTCCTTATTTGCATCAGCACTTATATATATTATATCATCTATAATTTAAGAATTTACATCTATATCTATAAATTATTGTTTTTTTTTTATAACTTAAATAATATTTTTTTTACAACTTTATGAACAAGGTACTATAGGAGGATTTTGTTAGTCAAATTAGGTTGGAAGAGGAGGAGGGTAATAGCCTGTGTTACAGTATGCACATATGTAGTTTGGTTTTTGATTTTCATCCATAGTATTATGTTCGAGATAATATTTACAGTTGGTATGACATTTGTTTTTTTCAATACATGTTGTATCGGATAATTAAAATAGTTAATCATATGGTGATTATTAGCAATTGAATTAATAAAAATATAAATGAATCAATATTTGTATTATTTATTTTATAAATTACTTCATTGTGTTTTATTTTTTTATTTAAAATTTTTTTTTTAATATTATTTCAAACAACAAATTTTAATTATTTTTTATTATTTGTTATTTTTCAAATTTTATTCCTTATTTTAATATTTTTATTTTTCCTTTTTTTAATATTTTTTATAGGTTAAAATACTATACAAATATAAGATTATAAAAATGGAAGATTAAAAATTAAATTTACTAATAGGTTTAAGTGGTTCTATTGCAGTAATAAAATTATAGGAAATCCTTGAAAAGCTAATAAAATCAGAAAAGTTTAATATAAAAATAGTTGCGACATAAAAATCACTTACTTTTTTTGACTATGCCATTCAATCATACATAGAATAAAATAAATTAGAAATATTTACAGATGAAAATGAGTGGGGATAATGGAAATAACGAGGAGACCCTGTTTTACATATAGATTTAAGAAAATGGGCTCATATTTTTGTTATAACCCCTTTATCAGCTAATACTTTAGCAAAAATAACAAATGGAATATGTGATAATTTATTAGTAATTAAAAATTATATTTATTTTTTATACTAATATAATATTTTTTTTAACAAGACAAGTATTGTAAGAGCATGGGATTTAACTTTAGATTCCAAGTAAATATTTTTTAGATATAATTAATAAGATACTGTTTAAACTATTCTAAACAAACCAATTATAGTTGCTCCTGCAATGAATACTTATATGTATAATGTATTTTGATGTTTTATTTTTATTTAATATTTTATAAAATATATTAAAATTTATTAAACAAAAAAAGCACCCTATAACTCTAAAATAATTAAATAAACTTAAAAAATGGAATTTTATTATAATGGATACTTTAGAAAAAATTCTTATGTGTGGAGACAAAGGTATTTATTTATAACAAAAAGATTGAAAAAATTTAAATATATTTTATTAAAAAAAAAGGTCTGGGAGCAATGGCTACTGTAGATGATATTTTTAATTTAATAATAAATGTATATAATATATTAAAATAATGAACTAAAATATTTTATTAACTCAATATTATTTTAAAAAATCCATTTATTCATGTTGATTTCTTGCTTTATTTCCTTAAATGAGTATCCTAAATTTGCTAATCATTATTTTCTTATTTTCTTTTTCTTGATCTAGTAAGAATATATTAACCACTATCTTTAATAGCAAAAGCTTACATCATAGATTAAAATTCATCAAAATCAATAAGTCCGTTACCATCTTTATCAACTTCTTTCACAATACTTTCCCATAATTATTTATCAGATTCATTGATATGATTAGAAAGTACTTTACTTATTTCTTCAGCGCTAATTTTTTTATCTCCGTTAGCGTCAAAAAGTTCAAAAGCTTACTACAAAATTTGTTTATTTTATAAGTATTTTTGATCCATTGTTACTGAAAGAAACTCATTGTAATCAATTGATCCACTTTTATCAACATCAATTTATTCGAATATTTAATCTACACATTTTGTAGCTTATAGTTCTCCCATTATTTCTTTGTATCCAGTCAATATTTCTTCTCGGCTTAATTTTCCGTCTTTATTTACATCTAAATGTTAAAATAAGGAGGCTAACTATATTTATTTATATATTTTTGTTTTTTAATTTTAATTTTTATTTTTTTTTACTTTTTCTTTTTCTTTTTCACACATTAAATGCGAAGAAATAAATGAAAATGCAGCCATTTATAGTTTACTTTTATACTAAAAGTTTTTAATACAATTTAATTTATCTTTTTTATTTTTTTTTAAACATAAAAATATATATCATACTATTAATTTTTAAATAAAAAATATATATTTACTTTTTAATAGAATGGAATCAACCTTAATATCTACAATATTAAAGAATTCACTTTAAAGAGCTTGTTAACATGAAATTCTATTATTGGGATTTTTATCGAGCATTTTTTTTAATAAATCCTAACATTATAAACTTACATTATTCCAAATTTTCTATGTATAAGGCACATTATTTTTAAGAATATTTTTGAAAATTTCATCTTAATTATCCCCATCAAAAGGCACTTCGGCGCAAATAAGTAAATAAAAAACTACACCTAAGGACCACATATCAACTTTTTCATTATATTTTTTATTTTAGAGAATTTCTGGGGCAATATAATAAGCGCTTCCTACTCTTTCAGTTAAAGCCCCTCCGGCTAAATTCTATACACTAGCTCCCCAATCAAGTAACTTTATTTTATTTGTGGAAGGATTTATTATTATATTTTCAGGTTTTATATCTCTGTGTATAATGTTTTTCTCATGCGCATATTGCAAGCAGGATAATATTTATTTTATTATCTCAGCTATTACTTTTTCGGTAAATTATTGCTGGTCTACTATGTGATTGAAAAGTTCAACTCCTTCACATAGTTCAGTTATTATATATATATGGCTATTATCTTCATAAAATTCGAAGATTTTTAAAATGTTTGGATGATCTAGGGTTTTAAGTATTTCTATTTCTATATAAAAAGAATCATCTAGTTTTTTTTAAGATGTTTTTTTTATCATCTTTAGAGCACGCTTATTCATTGATTGTTTATGTTCAACTATAAATACTTGACCAAAACTTCCGGAAGCTAATTCTTTTTATGATATGTTGTAACTCTAATGGAGTTATTGAATGCTTTCTAATATTTTTTTTTGAACAAAGGATGAAGGCTATATTTGCAAATTTTATTACATTTGTTTTATTTTAAATTGTTTTTTAAATTAATTTTTATTTTAAATTGCTTTTTAAATTAATTTTTATTTATTTTTTGATAAGAAATTATAAGAATCTATTTTTTTTATTTTATAACTTTTGCCTTGTATTAATAGTTAGATATTTTATTTAAATATATATAAAAAAAGAAAATAATATATTTGGTAATAAAATATAATAGTTATGATAACTTCAAATAATAATAATAAAAATTAAACTATAAAAAAATATTAATACCAATTAATTTAAAAAATTTACATTATTTTTTATATTAATATATTCAATAAAATAATTATTAAAAAATCAATTTTTAGTTTTATTTTTATTTACTTATTATTACTTTTACTACTTTTCATCTTATTTTTTCCCTTCATTTCCTTCTTTTCCTTCTTTTTTTTCTTTTCCTTCTTTTCCTTCTTTTCCTTCTTTTCCTTCTTTTCCTTCCTTTCCTTATTTTCCTTCCTTTCCTTATTTTCCTTCTTTTCTTTCTTTTCTTTATTTTTTTTCTTTTCCTTTTCCTTCTCCTTTTTCTTCTTCTTCTTCTTCTCCTTCTCCTTCTCCTTCTTCTTCTCCTTCTTCTTCTCCTTCTTCTTCTCCTTCTTCTCCTTCTTCTTCATCAATGTCATACTTATCATTAAGTAATTCTTCAGGAATAGGTATTTGTCTTAATCTGTGTTATTCAATTGATTAATGTCTCGATTTTTCTATTTCTTCAATTTTAATTAAAAGATCGATTTCCTTATAATATTTTTTATCATGATTTTTTTCTAAATTATCAACATTTTAAAGGTTAATAATTTCCCAATCACCTCCATACCTCTATAAATATTCTCTTCTTCTTAACCATTTCTTATGTATTTTATTTCTTTCAAAAAATTATTCTTTAAGTAAATCTATTTTTTCTCTTTATTTTTATTATTCTAATTCTTTCAATTCTTCCACTTTTCTTTTTCTCAATTCAATTCTAATTTTCTCTAATTCAATTTATTCAGGATTTAGTGTTCTTTTTTCATCAAAAAAATGTTGAATAAATTATTCATTCTTATTTTTTAAAGCTTAGTATAAATGGGAATTTTAATATTCTAGTTCAATTGCCTTATTAGGATCTTCTTTTTAATTTTTCCATCTTTTATAAAATGGATATCTGTAAATTTATCTTAAATAAGCCGCATCTATAGGCTATTATTAAAATTTAAGTAATTAATTCGCATAATCGCTATCAGCATAAATACCTCCAAATACATTTTTATTATAGAAATATTTTTGGTTTAAATCACAAGGAGATTCGAATGTAATTCCTCTTCGAATAAATATTTCCCGCATAAAATCCATATGTTTCATTCTTGCATTTTCTCCTCCTCCTACATTTAATATTTTATTTGTTATTTTTTCTATTCTCATTATTCCAAATCTAATAAATCTTCCTACATCTCTACATGTTATCCATTCATATTCTCTATTTAAATCAAAATGGAAATATCTAGGATCTAATTACCCTATATCTAATTTACTATCTTTTTATTTATTTTTTTCATAAATAAATAAAAAAAAATACCGCATATAGGTGCTAAACGCATTATAGTATATGGAATTCCGGAATCCTTTATAATTTATTCAGCTTCTAACATTGTTTCTGCAAAATGGTCTCCTTTTATTGGATTTGGCGTATCATTTATTGTAATATAAGGATTATCACGTCTATCTCCATAGACACTCATACATGAAGGGAAAAACAAATGCATACCATAGACATTGAAAAAAACTTATTTAAGTTCCTTTATAAGTAATTTTGTTTATTATATATTAGCTAAACGTGAAGATTAATAATTTCTTCTATCAATTAATTTGTTATGATTAAAAAAACTTGCTATGTATTTTATATCTTTTTCTTTTTTTAATTTAGAGAATTCCTATGGAGATTATAAACATGCATTTATATATTTAAAGCCTAATTATTGACTACTCCCAGGAATATGAAGGTATGTTTTAAAACTACTATCCACTCCTATATAATCTAATTTAAATTCGCTTGAAAGTACGGATTCCATTGTACTTCCTACATCTCCACAACACCCTAAAAATAATAATTTAGGGTTTCTATATGTGTTTATTTTTGTATTTGAAGCATAAAGTTTTGAGAGCATTTTTTTTATTTTGGTTTAAAAAAAAAAAAATAGAATTTGTTTTTTTATTTTTTTTATTTGTTTGTTTAATAATTAAATATCTTAACTTTTTTTTGTAAAAATTATTTTTGATTTTAAATAAATTTGAATACTTTAATTGTTCTTATTTAATATAATATAATTTTATATAATATAATTTTTTATAAATTAATTTTAAAAATAAATTATATGTTTGCTTTATTTTTCTATTTATTTTATTTTTTTACAATTTTTTATTTTTTTACTATTTTTTTATTTTTTTGTTTTATTTTATTATATTTTATTTCATTTTTTCATTTTATTATATTATATTTTATTTTGTATTTAGAATCTAAAAAATATATCTTTATATTGAAAAAACAAATGTTTTAAGTATATTTTTATTTCTATTAAAAAAAAACTATAACAATTTTATTAATATTAACTATTTTATTTTATTCAAAAATTAGTTTATATTTTTAAAAATTAAAATTTTTAATCTTTATTTTCAAATTAAATCATCAAACGGAGTTTTTTCTTATTATTAGTTAATATTTTATTAATTACTATTTAAAAATGGATTATTAGCATATCCCATTTATTACTATTGTTATTAATTCTATTATTAATAATTGCCTCCTCCCATATATCCTATTTATTAATTATTTTAAATTTATCCATAACCTCCCATTTAACCCATTTGACCCATTCCTCCTACTTATCCCATTCCTCCTACTTATCCCATTCCTCCTACTTATCCCATTCCTCCTACTTATCCCATTCCTCCTACTTATCCCATTCCTCCTACTTATCCCATTCCTCCTACTTATCCCATACCTCCTACTTATCCCATTCCTCCCATATTTCCCATATTATTTACTGCAGGAGTTTATCCTATAGCTCCCATATTATTTGCAACAGGCATCTATCCCATGCCTCCCATTTATGCCATGCCTCCCATTTATGACATGCCTCCCATTTATGCCATGCCTCCCATTTATGCCATTCCTCCCATTTATTACATTCCTCCCATTTATGCCATTCCTCCCATATTATTAACACCTTACATTCCAAATTATTTAATTTGATTATTTGGTTATTCCATTTGATTATTAACTAATCCCATTTAATTATTAATCAAATTCATTTAATTATTAGGTTAAGTTATTGGATTTATTTAAGTTTATTAAGCAAGCATTTAATTTTAAGTTATCATATTACTATTTTATTAACCAAAAGCATTTTAGTTATTTTATAAAGGACCTGTATCATATAAATCCATTAAATTTAACTATTATTACTATTGTTATTAATTTTATTATTATTACTCTTATTAAGGTTATCCGAAAGAGTTAGATTATATTTATTATTACATCTTTCTTGCATATTCTTCTTCATCTGCTGAATCTTCAGAATCTAATAAATTATTGTTATAATTATTTTAGTTTCCTTATTAATTATTTTGATTTAAATTATTATTATCATACTCATCGAAAAAATCAACTTGATACTATTAGTTATTGTCTTACTAATACATTTATTGTTAATTGTTAGTTTATAAAAAATCATTGTTATTATTTTATTTGAAATTCTAAAAATTAAAATCATTAAATCCATCACATGCCTAGCCTTATCCTCCTTAAAAATCATTAAAATCATCAAAATTAGCCTTCTTTTTAGCTGGTTAAGTATTTGTTTTAAAAGGATTTAAATTTTTATTTACAGTTTATGCATAAGGATTTTTTACATCTTTTATATCCAAATTAGATTTGTTTTCTGATCTTCTATCATTTCCATTAAGATTACTTTTATATAAAATATATATTTTAATAGTTTGTTTTTTTGTTTACTTATTATTAATTCTAAAATAACTTTCAAAGGGAACATTATTTATTCTTAAAAAAAAATTTTCCTTAATTTGTTAAATTGTAAGTATATTGTTTCCTAATTATAAAGGAAAATTTAACATATCAATAAGTCTTTTTTATTTATATTAAATTTTTCAATAAAGATTAATTAAAATTATAAAGTATATAAAATGAATATAATTACTGTTTTTTATCATATATTAATTTTTTGTTGTGGAGAATTTTACGCTTACCACTTGCAAAAGATACAAATACTTCTAATATATGATTTTAATCATCAATTGAAAATGTCCAAACATATTTTTTTTTTGACCTTTTTTATTTTTTAAATAAAATATATTTTTTAAAATGAATAGATTATAGATTTTAGAGAAATAAATTTTTATTTAAATAATATAATTTTGGTATTATTTAAAATAAAAAAATATATAATATAAAAGAAAATATATACATTTTAACTCTTTTTCCTACATCTAAACATTTAACTTCAATTGGAACGATTTTTGACATTTTTTTTAATTTTTTTTTTTTTTTTCCTTTAAATTTTAATTATATTTTATATAAAATAAAATAAATTATAATTATTTTTTTTTTATTCATAATATTTGTTAAAGAAAAAAAAAAAAAAAAACTAAAATTATTTGAAATAAAAATTACAAAATTAATTATTTTTTTTTATTATTAATTTTAATAAATATATATCATAAAAAATTATATATATTATTAAATAGTAAAAAAAAAATGAGCATTTTATACTTTGTGATGATATTTAGCCAAATTTGATTTAAAATTTAATAAATAAATTAATTTAAGATTGAATATTTCTCATAAATTCTATCTTAAATTAATATATTTATTCATATTTTAATGATATATCTTTCGAGATAAGGTTTTACTGAGAAATGCATAAATGCTCATAATTAATATTATAAAATAATAAATGAATAAAATATTTTTTATTAAAATACATATATTATAATATAATATTTTATGGATTATTATATAAATATATTTAAATATTAAATTTAAATTTGATTTGAATTAATGTAATCTTGATTTGAAAAAAATAAAAAAATAAAGTTTCTTAAATAAAAAAAAGAACATATAAGGAAAAAAAAAAATATATATATTATTATAATAATGTCTATAATATATAAAAAATAAAAACATATAATAAAAATATAATAATTTTTTTATAAAATATTTGATTTTTTTTTAAAAAATAAAATAAAATATTAACAATATAAAAAAAGGAAATAATATAAAAATAAATAAAGTAAAATAAAAAATATGATTTTAAAAAGACCATTTACATTTTGGTTTGTTTCCGAAAAAGTTGAAAATTAAGACTCATATTAAAATTAATTAAAATAAATAGGCACATTTTCAACAGCTGAAGATTTTTGGGCTTATTATTAACATATGGTACGTCCTGATAAACTTCCTGAAGGAACAAATTTTTATTGTTTTTAATAAGGAATTAAACCAATGTGGGAAGATCCAGCAAATTAAGGAGGAGGTAGATATTAAATGAGAATAAAGATTGAATATGCCAATAAATTTTGGGAAGATTTACTATTAGGTTTGATAGGTGAAGAATGTGAATTTGGAAATTATATTAATGGAGTTACTTTATAAGTAAAAGATAATTAACATATAGTTATTTAAATTTGGGTTAAAAATATATCATAAGATGAGAAAATAAATTTTAAACTTAGAGAGTTTTTCATATTAATTTTAAATTTATAAGAAAACTCTCCTATAGAATATAGAGATTTTCCTAAAAAATGAGTATTTTTTATTATTTACAAAATAATATATAAATACTTGTTGTTTTTATATATATAAATTAATTTGTCAGTAAAGAGAAAAAAATTAAATAAATTTTAATTTTTAATTAGAATTAATTAATTTTGATATTTTTTGAAAATATTTTAAAAAAACAAAACAAAAAAATTTAATTAAAAAAAAAAAATAGATATTTTTAAATGAAAATATTTTCATTTCTAATTCAAAAATAAAAAAATAAAAAAATAAAATCAAAAACAATAATTAATCTAAAAACAATTAAACCATTAAAATTTATAAACATAGACAAAAAAACAAAAATATAAACATATATTAAATAATCAAATATAAAAAAATAGGATTAAAATATACATTAAATCTATAAAACAATTTATATAAATATATAAATTTTAAATTATTGAAAATTAATATCATAAAATTTATCTTTTTATTATAATTATAATTAAATTTTGTAAAAAAAAAAAAAAGTTCCATATTAATTCTTTTAAATAAATTATATTTTAATAAATAAAAATCTTTTTTTTTCCATTCTATATATACTAATAATACTAAAAAAAGATATATTATAAAAAATATTATTTATTTGAATATTATAGAATATTAACTAATCACAATTACATTAATATATATTGATTTTATTAATAATAGAAAATAAAAGTTAACCGCCTTTTAAAGGAATTTATTATTATATAGTTTACATTATAAATGATTAGATTTTCATAATTATATTAAAAAAAAATATTATTAGTCTATTAAATTATTAAGGCAAAGCATTTTTAATTAATTAAAATACGTGTTAAAATATGGAAAAATAAAATTAAAATAAATGCAAAAAAATTAAAAATTATGTCATAATAATCATTATTTTTTTAAATAAAAAATAAATATAAGAAAGAAAAAAAAAATTGTATTAAATAATAAATTTATTATTATTTTTATTAATCTCATTAATTATTTAAACAAAAATAAAAAAGAGGTTTAATTTTGCTTAACTTCAAACATATATAAATTAAAAAATATTATAATTATATATATGTTTATTAAAAAATAAAATATTAATAACCAAAAAATTATAAATATAAAATATAATAATTTAGTTAATAAAAATGACAGTAATTTAATAATAGTAATAATAATAACACGCTATATTATTAAGAAAATAAATGTTTTCTTTATAAATATCATGTTTAGAATAAATTGAAAACAACATAATAATAGGAGATACGATTGGAAATTTATATATTTATTATTATAATTAATAAAATTCTAATTAATGCTTTAAACTTCTATTTTTTTATCATAAAGCTCATTAAGGGGTAAAATAATTAAAAAAAAACTCTTAAAATTAGCTTATATCATGTGGATTTTAAGATAGAAAATTAATTCTATGGGAAGTACATATGAATTTTGAGAAATTAGTTGAATCCAGAGTTTTTAAGACTTTCATTTATTCACTCTAAGTAGCGAACCAAAATATATATGTAGCCACATTAAAAAAAATTTATTGTGTAAATATGAATGATTTAAGCATAAACCAAAAATTTACTATTGAAGATTATTAATAGGTAGATTTTATGTTTTCATGTATATTTTAATATCAATATCTTACTTTTAATTATTTGTTTGCGGGTGTTGATTGTTATAATAAAGATAATTATTTTATTTCAATATGGGATTTAAGTGATAACTTAAAATAAATACAAAAAATAGAAAAAAAATAGAAAAGTTTAGAAAATTCATTTTTTGATTTAGATGATTAATCTTTTTTTTAAACAAAAAATAATTAATAATGTTAGACCAAAACATTCGTTTAAATTAATTAAATTAATTTCGCTCATAATTCCAAAATTAAATAAATATAATTTTCTATTAATAATAATAAATTAATTTCACTAAGTTTTACTGAAATTAATATTTGGAATACTTTTATTGAAAACTAATTAGTTTTTTAAATATCTTTTGCTTCTATTAATTAACCTTATACGGAATTTTTATTATAAAACAATTTCCTTATTCTTATTGTTTAATAGGAAATTTTCAATATAAATCTTTAATAATATAAAGTTATTTATTAACAAAATCTTAATTCAAATATAAATATGTAATAATATATTGTTGAAGAAATAAAAAATAATTTTTATGTTTTAGAATAATAATAATAATAGTAACATTAAATAAATGAAAATAATTTAATTTTTGATAATAATAATGAATTTTAAAAATTAATTAAATGGAATAATAATGGAAAAAAAAATAATAATTAAAATAATAATATAATAATTACTAATATTTATAAATATAGAAAAAAATAAAGAAAACTAAAATAAAAAAATAAATATAAAAAAAATTCATAATAAAGTAAAAGTATAATAAATGAGCATTTTAATTATGAAATAATTACTATAGATTCTAATTAATGCTTGCATATGTGGAAATTAACTTGATTTTTAAATAAAATAAATACAAAAAACAATATAAAATAATAATAAATAATAACTAATACTAATTAAATATATAAGATATTAAAATATTTATAAAAGAAGTACTAATATACTTAAATATATTAATATATAATAAAATTGTGATTTTTATTTTAAAAATACAAAATCTTATATAATTTTTGCTTTTATATTTCTACTTAAAAATATCTTAAAAAAATATCTTTTATAAAAGAATTACTAAATTACTAAATAAGGAAAATAATATACATCTATTTTAGATATTTATTTTATATATTAAATATATAATTATTTAAAAATTAATTTAATATTTATTGTATATAATTAAATTAATTTTATGCCTATATATTTAATATTTTATTACACCACATAACATAAATCACGTTATTTAAAAATTTAATTCTTTAATTATTATAAAATATGAATGTATTTTTTATTATTTTTTTTAATATCTTTTTTATATATATATATAAATAAAATTAAAAAATAAATAAATAAATAATTATTTGCAATCATTTATAAAAAAATAAAAGTTTTTATAATTATTTTTTATATATATTTATAAATACAAAATATATATTCATCCCATATGTTTGTAATTATATTCTTTTCTTTAAAGCTATCTAGTTTTGAATAAATTAGTTTCTCTATGAAAAGGAACTTTAGTATTATAATGTATTCTATATTCAGAAAGTGTTCTATTAGCTTTTAATAAAAAAATATATATATAATAATTATTATATATTATTATAAAAATTTTACCATTTAATATTTTATCAGGTACCCATCCAGTTCCATCAAAGCATGTATGATTTTGTTAAAATCCAGAAGTCTTTGTGAAATTTTTTTATGTTTAAAGCTATTTATCAGTTTCTCTGTAGGTAGGATTTACTCTATTTTTTGGATTTCTGAACGTATCTTTTGTTTATGAAACCCAATCTTTACTTTCAACTTCAACTGCAGGATGATTAGTAATAATTGTTTAACATCCATATTTATGAGAATAAGCTTTTCTTGAAGTGTCTTTGAAGTCTAAATTTAATTAAATTTTTCTATTTTAAATTGTTTATTTAAATAAAATTATTACCATGGCGTCTATAATTAAATCCAGTAGATGCTAACTTAAAAGGATTTTATGATAATTTGGGATCATCTAAACATTTTTAAGTTATTTTGCCGTATGAAGCACCATATTCATTATTTGGCAATAGTTAAGGAATATATCCAGCATATCCTGGAGGTACATGACTTTTAGGTTCAAGTGGTTTCTTTTTTTTTTTTTTTGAATTTAATTGTTATTTAGTATTTTTTTTTTTTACATTTGACCAATGACTAACATAAGATGTACGATAAAGGTTTTCCTTTGTCCATTTTGAGAATTTTTCATTAGAAATTTAATTTTTTTAATATTTTTAAGTTTTCGCAGGATCATAATCGTATGCGTATTAACTCATTTTTCTTTCTTAGTTTTTTTTTTTTTTAATTGAAAAATATATTTTTTTTATTATTTTTTGTAACTTAGTTTTTATATTTATTTATAACATTATTTTTAATGTTTTTATAGTTTAATTTTTTTTTGTTTAATTAAATAATTTGTTAAAAAAAATAAAATAAAATATAGTTAAAAAAAATATTAATATATTATAATTAACTATTATTATTATTTTAATTTCTATTAAAGCATTTATTAAAATATTGGATTTTTTTAATAAAATAATTTTAATATAAAAATATAAAAATTTATTGTATTCTTTAAATTAAATACATATTATAATTTATGTTTTTGAAAATATATATAAAAAAATGGTATTTATTTGATTTTTATTATGAAAAAAATAATAAACAAAAAAAACTTTAATCTATAAGAAAATGCTCAATTTTTTTTTATTATTGATCATAATTTTTGTTATTAGTTCTTTTCATTTTTATTTTTGAAGTCTTCGACTTTTACATCATCAAAATAACCATCATAAAAATCTATACTTCTATATAACGATAATCCTAATTAATTATGATAAAAAATAGTTTAGGTTGAATTTCTTTTTTCATTTTCAAGCTAAATTAAATAAATAAATTTTTATAATGTAATTATATTTTAATTTTATATAGAAAAAATATTATTTATATAAAATATTTATATGTATTTTTTGTTTTTATATTTATTTATTATTTCTTTACATTTTCAAAATATATAAGACAGCAAAGTAAAAATGGACTTAAAAACCAAAGCATATTCCATGAAAAAGATCCAATATGCCACCATTAACCATCATATCTATTTTATTTTATAACATAGATAATTTAATTTATTGAAAAATATAATAATTATAATAAAATCTTTAAATCTATACTGATATTCCCAATTTTCATATGCAAAAACTTATTAAACTTCAAAGGGATCTTTATCTAAATGTCTAAATCCTCCTATTGCGTCAGGATATGCATCAGGAAGATAATGGTAACAATAATATTATGATGGAGGTGATTATGCATTGGGATTACCTATATAAAATAAATTAATAATAATATAATAATTCATATAATTTTTATTTTAAATGAATTTATTCAATTATATAATTTTAAATACCCATTAATGCTCTTCCACAAGTATCATAATGATAATGCCTTGATTATTATTAAGTTAATAATAATTTATTATAATTTTTTATTATTCTTTTCATATTTTTATATTTTTTTATTTATTTATAATCAAAAAAATATATATTTTTTCTTTATATTTATTAAAAAATATTTTTTTATGTTCTTGATATATAAATCAATATATATAAATATGTTTTAAAACAATACTTATTTTTAATTTAAAAAAAAAAAAAAAAAAAATTTAAATGGAATAAATAAATTATAATCTTCCATATCTAAATTCTTAAGTAAATTAATATGGCTATAAATTAAATTATTAAAATAAAAATAAAGAACTCGAGGATTAATATGTATTAATTTATTTTAATAAAATAAGTATATAATATTCAATTTAAAAATTAAACTGAAAAAAAAAAATATTCATAAAAATTTATTATTTAAAAATTAATATATATATGACAAATTACATTTATTTATATTATTTTAAATTTAATAATAGAACTGTTTTGATTCAGCTTAAAAGATACAATGTAATAAGGTTTTTATATCAGAAGTCTAAACCAAATATAAATTTGAAAATTAATAATATTAGTTTAATGAAAACACTGGAAAAAAATAAAAAAATGAAGACTTTATAAAAAATTATTTTAAATAAAATATATCAGAATATAAACCTTTAATATTAAATGAAGAAGAAACATTATATGAAAAATCAAATAAAGAATAAAAATTTAATGATGAAATATTTTTTTAATAAAATTCAAATATTATTTAAACTGATAATATTTATAAGTAATAAGAATAATAATATTAATCGTCTTAATAACCTTTTAAATAAGGATAAAAAGATATTTTTTATGATGAAAATAAATAAATTGTGCAATAATAATCTGTTTCAAACATATTGAATAACTATTTATCATTATAAACTTAAATTCAAATATAAGAAAATAATTATTAGTATTTTAATTCGGAATAAAAAGTCGAATAATAAAACTAAATTTTAAACATAAGGTAAAATTTTGAAAATAATGAAAATTAAATTTAAGAAAATAGAATTTTAAACAAATAAATTTCAGAAAAATAAATAATTTCTAATATAAATAATAAAATTTATTAAGAAAATACTATTATAAACAATATTGAAATTAATAATAATAATAATACTAATTAAGATCAAATAATAGCTTAAAAAATTTTGAATATTTAAGAATTAAAATCATAAATTTAAAATTGTATTTCTTCAAACGAACTACTAAATACAAAAAATTTAATTTTAGAATTAATGAATAGATTAGACGATTTATTATAAAATAACTTTTTTGAAAATAAAGAAAAATTTTTATAAAAAATAAATAAAAAATTATTCAAATTATTATATGAATAACGAAATTTTTATTTATTCTATTTATACATAGAGAAAATATATAAAAAACTTAAAAACTAAATAAAGGAAGTATAATAAAATTAAAAAACATGCTAATCATTTAAATAAGAAAATTAAGAATTTAAAAATGTTTTAACAAAAATAAATGTATAATATATGTAATAATAAGAAAATATAAATAATATTCCTGAAATAAATTAAAGTATATAATAAGTAGAACATAAGTAAATATAAATTGAAGATTTTTAATAAATCAATAACTAAAAATTAAACAAAATAATTTAATTCAAAAATAACCAAGAAAATGAAAAACCTTATATAGTAAAAGAAAATTAAATTATTTTCATTAAAAAAGATTTAGATAAAGAAAATATTCCTTAATACCATAATAATTAAGTTTAAATATAAAAAGCATATGAATCTATAAAAATTTAATAAAAATTGAATACGCAATAATAATAAGAGAAAAATAAAGAAGATTTTTTTAATTTTACATTTTAATAAACTATTTGTAATACTGAAGAAAATATAAAAAGTAATTTTAATTAAAATGACTTTGAAATAAATAAAAAATATAAAAGTACTTCAGAATTGTATAAATTAAAAATGTAATTTTTTAATAAAGCAACTAGAATAAAAAAATAGCTTCCACCTAATCATTAAGGAAATTCTGTTTTAATAAGTGATATGTGGAATGAAGCATAATAAATAAATGAGAACTAATGGGAATAATATATTAATAAAAAATATAATATTTGAATATATAATAATAAAAATTGGATATAAAAAAATAAATATATTTGATACTTTTAAATTTTAAAAAAATAAAACAAATTAAAAAATTTATATGTATAAAAAATAAAACATTAAGAAAAAATAAAAATAGATATAAAGAATAATAATAATATAAATTTATTATATTAAAAAAAAATTATAATAATAATAATAATAATAAATATAATAATAAAAATAATAATATTCATTATATTAATAATAATAAAAAAATATATTTAAAAAAAAATATCTTTTTAAACTTTTTTTATTTTTGTTTTAAGAATTTTATTATAATATTTTAAAGTTTATTTTATTTTATTAACTATTTTTAAAAATATTATTTTGTTATTTAATTTTCTTGAATTATTATAATATATGTTATAATTAATATATATATATA
>NW_004087695.1:0-51393 GCF_000220395.1 Ichthyophthirius multifiliis
ACTATTAATAATCAAAGTTAATTAACAAAAATTAATAAATTTTTTTTCAAAATATATATATATATATATAAATCATTTGCTATTTTCTGCAATTGACATCATTTCTAGTACCTATTCGATTAATACTTAAAATTCTTCCATTGATAATTTTCCGTCTCCATTTTCATCCAATTCTTTTAGAACTTCATCAACATCATCTTTAGTGGGTTTATCAACACCTATATCTGAAGCTACATTAATCATTACTTATTCTAATTCGTTTTTTCTAAATATCCAGAACCATCTATATCTACAGATTTGAATGCAGTTTCAGTTATTTTTTTAAGTTTTTACTTATCTTTAAGTATTGATTTTATTCCACTTCCGCTCATTTTATTTTTTTTAATTAATTTATAGAAAATATATAAATAAAATTTGTAATGAATGTGTGAATTAAAAATATATTTTAATAAATAATTAAAATAAAAAGTAATTATATTAATTTTTTTATATTAAAAAAAAAAATTTAATATATTTATTATTAGCATATATATAATATAATAATATTTTTTTTTAATTTTATAATTATTGATACAATATTTAACTAAAATTTATATTATTTATGGTTTTTGAATTAAATTAAAGATTTTAAGTTATTTTAAAGTTTAAATTATTAAGATTAATTCAATAAAAACATTATTATAAAATTTAAGATATTAAAATTAAAAAAAAAAATATTATCTATTTTTGCATTTATTGCAATAATTTTAAAAAAAAAAAAGTTCAATATTAAAAAAAAAAACATTAAAAAAATATATTATATATAAAAAAAAAAAAAATTATATAATATTAGTAAACTAAAATATTGTATATTTAATATATATAAACTATTATAATTTATTATATAAATAAAATAAAAAAATATATATATATATATAAAATATATATATATTTTATTATATTATTATATTATTATATTATAAATATTTAATTTATTTATATTTTAATTTTTTTTTATAAATATTTTTTTTTTAAATTATAAAAATACTCATTTTTAGAAACATTGTTAAAATTTTAATTCATTTAAGATGATTTAACCAATATAAATCAAAAATTACAATTTTTTTATTTTGATAAAAAAAAAAAAATTATTTATTTTTTACTAATTGTTTTTATTTTATTTTTTTTATAAATATATTTCTTATTAAAAAATAAAGTAATATTTAATAATTTTATTATTAGGAAAAAAAAAATATAATAATATTTATATATATAAATATTAATATATATTTATATATAATATATATATATATATATATATATATATATATATATATATATATATATATTATAAACCAAAAAATAATAATAAATATTTTTAAAGATAATATGTACAATATGTATATAAAATAAAATTTTCTTATGAGCATTTTATTATTAATCAAATATTATAAAAAAAAAGATAAAAATTTATAAAAAGTATTCAAATTTCATTTATAATAAGATGATAATTGCTATAATAATCAAGTAATTTTAAATAATAAGAAATTATTAACATATTATAAAATCAATTAAATTGGCAATTAAAAAGAAAATGTAAAAATTTTAAAATAAATAATGAAATGTAAACAAAGATTTATATTTTATAAAAATGTTTAAACTTTATGAATTACTTTTATAATATATAATATAAAAAATGTCATATAACATTAATATAATATAATAGTTGTAATAAATAAAATTAAATATAATGCATAATTATGTTTATAAAGATATAAGAAAGAAAAAAATAAATTGATGAAACTAAATATTTGATAATATAATTAAAATACTAAATGATAAATAAAAAAAATTATTCTAATTTAAAAAAATAAAATCAAAGTGATATAAATATTTTTGATTTTTATTTAAAAATAAAAAAATATATTTATAAAATATAAAATATAGTATAAAATTTAATTTAAATTAGAACAACAATGCAAATAAGTAATTTTTAAAATTAAAAATAAAATAAATTAACAAAAATAATTTATTTAAGATTAAAAAATAAAAAAAATTAATAATGATAATAAAAATATAAATAATAATAATAATAATAATAATAATAATATAATAATAATAATAATAATATTACTATATATAAAAATATTTAATATATTATTTTAATAATTTACATAATAATAATTATCGTAATAATAATAAATATTTAATAATAATAATTTATTTAATAATCAAAAAATTTAAAATTTACAAATTTTTCATAACAAATAAAGTAATAACATCTTAAATATTAAACTATGTCAAAACATATTTAAATGATAAATATATTCTTTTTAAAATAATAATATTTTAAATATATAATGCAATAATTTTTTTCCTTTCAATTTTAAATAGTTTTATTTTTTATATATTTTTTGTTATAATTTTTTTTCGTTTTTTTAATATTGAAAGGGAAAAATATATTGTTTCCAATATTATTTAATGTGAAAAATATAAATGCATATTTGATATTTGTATAATATATATCAATAAAAAGAAAAAAAATAAAATAGAAAAATATATATTGAATATTAATGATTAACTAAAAAATATTTAAATCTAATAAAGGGCTTTTTTTTATTAAAAGAAACAGTAAAAAAAAGAAAAGAATCAAAAAAAAAAAAAATCATAAAAAAAACAAATAAATACAAATCTATAAATTGAAAAATTCTATTATAATATGAAAGCCCGTGAATCCTTATTTCATAATATTCCTTTTTGTCCAGTTCTTCATCCTTCTATGAAAGAATTTAGTGATTTCCCATCTTACATAGAAGTAATAGAAAAATAATATTCTAAAGACTATGGTATAGTCAAGGTACATAAAAATATTTTATTTTTATAAATTTTAATTTTTAAGTATGTTGAATTATAAATATACATTAATATATTTATTTTATGATTTTTTTTATTATATATATAAAATTTTATATTTATTTTATTCCATATTTATTTATATGTTTTAAAGATTGTTCCACCTAAAGAATGGAAGGCTAGAACTTCTGATTATACAGACTCTTTAGAAGATAAAGTAATTAGCGATCCGATAGAATAGAATCCTTATGGAAAAGGGGGTAAATATTTTTAATTTTATATTTAATTATAATTATCTTTAATGCATTTTTATTTATATTAATAATTATAATTATAATTAAAAAAAGTAATAGTACTAATAATTTGCCTTTTTAATTATTAATATATATTTATCTTTTTGTAATTTCACTAATTTTTTACTCTTTTAATTATTTTAATAAAAAAAATTTTCATTATATATTAAATAAACAATAAAATAAATAAATAGGAGTCTATGAATGTGTCCATATAATGAGAAAATCTATTCCTTTCAAAGAATATAGAAAAAAAGCTATGATATTTGATAAAGTCACAAACGGAAAATCAATAGAAGAAGTTGAAGATCTAGTATATAATTATAAAAAATAAAAAAAAAAACTATATTTTAAATAGTTTTGGAAAAATATTTCTTTTAGTCCTCCTTTATATGGTTCTGATATTTAAATGTCTATTTTTGATGAAGGTGTTAAATGGAATTTAAATAACTTAGATTCAATATTAAGGTTAAAATAAAATAAAAAATTTTAAATTTAAATAATATAATTTATAAAACATAGTTAAGGATTAAAATAAAAGATTTCTGGAGTAAATACACCTTATTTATACATAGGAAGTTGGAAAACACTATTCGCTTGGCATAAAGAAGACTTAGATTTAGGTGGAATAAACTATTTACATTATGGAAAACCAAAGTAAAAATAATACATTTTTATAAATAATAATAAATAATGAAAAAAAGATTCTGGTATTGTATTCCAAGAAGTGAAGATTATAAATTAGAAGCTATAGCAAAAGGTAATTTCCCAGAAGCTTATGCAAAATGTAATTAATACTTGAGACATAAAACTTCTATAATAAATCCTTATTAAATAATTAAGAAATGTAAAGGAGATATAAAAATGTCTAAAGTTGCTTAAAATGAAGGAGAATTCATTATTGTGTTTAGTGGAGCTTATCATACTGGATTTAATTGGGGTTATAATATAGCAGAAGCTGTAAATTTCGCTTCTTTGAATTGGCTAAAAATCTTTACAGAATGTAAGCCTTGTAAATGTCATAGTGATAATGTTAGTATAAATCCTGATGAGTTTATAAAAACTTTAGTAAAAAAAGACTTGATCTAAAAAATTGTGCTGAAGTAAAGAATTTCAAAGAGTGGGTAAAATAAAAAGAAATATATGAGGAAAAATAAAATAAATAATTTGATTCTTCTGATGAATAATCGAATAGTATTTAATAATAATAAATTTAAAAATAAAATATTAGAAAAAATATGAGTAGAGTAATAAAAAAATAAATTACAAAAAGAAGTAAAGGTTTAAGAAAAAAAAATAAGTTTTGATTACTTTACTTAAGAATACTTCATATTTAATGAAAGAAAAATAAAATTAAATTTAAAAAAACAACTTATAATTATTTTATTTTAAATATACATACATATATATAAAAATATATAAAATATATAAAAATATATTATATAAATATATATATTTATATATATACATATATATATATTTATCTATATTTATAAATCTTTTATATTTTCTATTTGTATATTTCTTTGATAATTCTTTTTATATTGTATTTTTATTTTTATATTTGTATTTTATTTTTATTATAAAAATACTTTAAATTTAATTAAAGTTTATATATTTAAAATATTTATATATCAATGTATTTAAATAAAAATGTTTTTTCTTATAAATCTATTAAATAGTGTATAAATATTTTAATTATATATTTTATGAAACATTTATATTATATTTAATTATTATCTTTATTATTAAATATAATTATTTTATTTATATATGTAAATTTAAACACTTTTATTTTTAAATATTAATCATTTTTTAATTAATTTTTTCAAATAAATTTTTTTATAGCATTGTATTTTTAATACATAACTAAAATATAATTATATTATTATATTTATATGTTTTTAATAATATATTAATTATTTTAATTATATAATTTTTATTCTTTAATTATATTTATTATTCTATATATTTATTCAAAATTTATTAAATTATTAAGCTTATATATATATATATAATTAAAAATTTCTTTTTCTTTTTTTATTTTATTTTATATTATTATTTATTTGATTTACCAAATAAAATTTATTAATTTTTTGATTTTTTTGATTTTTTAAATCTTATTTCTAGTTTATAAAATGAAATACATTTTTTTTTTTGAAATTTAAATAATTTTATTTTTAAAATCTATTTTTTTCATATATTTTATATTGATATTAAATTAAATCGTTTGTTCATTTTTTAAAAAATACTAATTTTCACATATTAAAGTCTCTAACGATTAAGGTACTACTTTATCTAATGTTCAAAATTTTCGGAGATTAATGACTTTTACGATCAACTAAATATAATAAAAAAAAAATTAAAAAAAACAAGTTTTAATTGAATTAGATGGGCATTTTTAATAATTAATATATAAATTTGATAAGGAAATAGAATTGATAAAAAAATTAATCTATATGATAAATTACATATAGTTACTGGATTACTGGGTGAGTCATATCATTAGTTTTTGTATTCTTATTTTTTAATGTATTTTATTTTACTATATTAAAATATAGCTTAAATATAAATATTTCTTAAAAAAAAATAGTTTTTTGAAAATTATAAAAAAAAATTGTATATAATTATTTAAACATAGAAAAATAAAAAGATTATAATTTAAATAAAATTACTATTTTAACTTTTAGCGCCGTGGGAAATAAAAATGATAAGTTTTTTTATAATAAAATATAATAATATTAAAATTGAAAATTTATTTAATAATATATATATGTATAATCTTTTTTTGCTTTTTATTAAAATATTTACATAATATTTTTTTTATTTTTTTTATTCTTTAATTTAAAACATAAAATAACACTTATAAAATTTTTATTACGTTTAAAAATTTACTTGAAATTATTAAAAAACAATATTACCTTTAAAACTTTAAAATAATAAATTTACACAATTATATTTTTATTGTAATTTTTATTTACATTGAATAATATATATTTTTAATAAGTTTTAAATATAATTATTACATAATTTTATAATAAGAGAATGAGTTAAAAAAATAAATATATATATCTATAAAAAATATTTTAATTTAAAATTATATATTAATACTCTAAAAACACAAATAATAAAATTATAATAATAAAAAAATATTATTATAAAATAAAAAAATTAAAATAAAAACTAAAAAAATAAAAAACTACCATTATGAAAAGAATCCCTCCATATTAGTTTTATTATAAAGATCAAATAGGAAAAGGTTCATTTGGTAATGTATATAAAGGGAAAAATATTTAAGCAAACGAAGTAGTAGCAATAAAAGTAATTAGTAAAAGTATGTTGCGAGCCAACGAATAAATATTGTAAAAAGCATTAGAAAATGAGATAAGATTATAAAAAACAATAATTAGTTAGAATGTAGTCAGAATGCTAGATGTAATAATGGGAAAGAACAATTATTATTTAATAATGGATTATTGTAATAGGGGAGAATTATCAGAAATAATATAAAAAAGGCGAATAATTCCTGAAATAGAAGCAATAGAAATTCTATGTTAAATTTTAAAAGGAATATATTCTTTATATGTGAAAAATATTGTACATAGAGATTTAAAACCAGGTAATATTTTAATTCATTTAAATAATAATAATGAAATAATTTATAAAATTTGCGATTTCGGATTTGCAAGAAGTATGGAAAATTCGGACTGTATTTGTATTTAATCAAAAGTAGGAACTGCACTTTATATGGACCCGAATATAATGGCTAGTAAGGATTATAACTATAAGTGTGATATTTGGTCTATAGGAATTATTTTCTATGAAATGATTTATGGAAAAACACCATGGGTAGCACGAAATGAGAGTGAATTGTTAAAGAATATTTAATAATAAGGACTTTATTTTGATTCTAGTATATATTTATCAGAAACTGCTAAGGATTTATTAAGGAGAATGCTGAGAAATAATTTGGATGAAAGAGTTAGTTATATGTAGATATTTAATCATCCTTTATTGGTTTATAAAATGCAAGAGTTTTTAGTAAATTATAATTCTTGTTTGAATTCTTGTTATTCGCCTTGCCCTTCTTTTAATAAAATTGAAATAGATAGTTTTTTGGAAGATGAAAAGAGTGAATAAGTATATTAAGTTGGGAGTAGTTAATTATTTTCAAATGGAAAATTTTAATCTTTTATAATGGAAAAATAAAACTAGAATTAAAATATAATTTTTTAATAGGAAAATTTAGAATAGAAAGAAATTGATGAAGAACTTATTGTAGATATTTTATTTTATTTAATTGAAAACTCAAAGTTGGATTTTAAGAAATTTTAAGAAGTTTTTTATGATGGAGAATATGACTTAATTGAATTTAGGAAAATTATTTAAAGTTATTTTCATTATTCGAATAAAAAATGTGAGTATATTTTCTATGGAATACTTGCTATTCTTAATGAAATTTAAAATAATTGCCTACCTATGGATTTTTAGAATATTTAAATGTAAAAATTTGTTATTAAATATGAAGATATTATCTATTTGTTTTTGAAGTTAGATGAAACTTATTATGATTTTCATTTATAATAAAAAATTATTGAAATAGAAGAATTAGAATAGTAAAAATAATAGGAAGAAGAGGAAGAGGAAGAAGAAAATGATGAATAATAGTAAGAATCGTAAAATTTTTAGTCTGTTTTGGAAATTTAGGAAGAATAGCAATTTTAAGATGAAAATGAAAATTTTTAAAGATATTATGGTTCTTAATAATAATAAATATAAGAGGAAGAAGAAAAAAAATAAGGAGAATAAGAAAATTTTTGTTAAAATTATTACTAAATGAAAATGTCAAATAATAATACTTATTATGGATAATTAGAAAATTAAATATATTTATAAAACGAAAATATTTTGGATAATTAATTGAAAGATAATTCAAATAATGTTTTTTAAAATATAGATATATAATTTAATATTGAAGAAAAATTTAAAAGTTACTCAAAAACTCCTTAAAATTAAGCTTATAATACTTTTGATTTATAATAAAGAACGAAATCTTTTACTAGTTAATATAATTAATAAATAGAATAATAAAAAGATAAAAAATTAGAAGATTAAAAAGTCCTTTAATTTGATTTTTTATAATAATAAAATAATTTAGATCCATATTAAATAGAAAAAAAAATTAAAAATAAGAACTTTATACAAATAAAATTAATTAAAATTATAATTTATAAAATTATGAAAATATTTATCCAAATAATTAAAATATTTTTACTTATTAAGATCCTATATACAATAATAAAGACCTAATCTTAAATTATGTAAATACTAAAATATTAGAAGACGATAGTAATAAAATTTAAGAAAAAATATAAAATGAAAGAAATAAACTTATTGATAAAGACTTTACAACAAATGATACTTAAAAATATTTAAATTTTTATTAATTTAATAATATTTAAATAGGAATAGATAATTAAGTTCTTCCTAAAGAAGAGAAAAAAATTATTAATTAAGATAAAGATTTGAAGAAAGAATAAACCTAAAATATTAAATAGGAAGATAATTTTGTTTTAAAAGGGTTTTAATGTGACGAAACAATAAACAATAAATACAAAAATATAAATTATATAACTAACTAAGAATATAATATAGATAATAAGATTTATAATTATACAAATAAAATGATTGACATTAACAATAATAATATAAATTAATAGAAAGATGATATTTATATAGAAAGTAATGAAAATAAGTAAAATAAATTAATTTAAATTGGTTCTAGTATTTATTAAGAAGAAAATTAAAAAAAAATAGAGGAATAGAAATTTGAAAAACAGAATGAAAATTAAAATGATAATTAAAATTAGGATAATAAAGTAGATTTAATTAAATAAATAGATGATTATTTTTTAAAATTATAATAAAATTAATAAAATATAAATGACTATGTAAATAAAATTATTTATTCTGATTAGAATACTTAAATTTAAAAAGAATATTAAAAAGAAAATTAAGATAATTAATAATAAAATTATAAAAGTTTTTAAAATGAGCAGAATGATAATAAATAATCGTAAAAAAAAATATACATAAATATATTTAAAAAAAATAATATAATTTTAATAAATATAAAAGAATTAATAAAAATATATAATTATGTATTGAAAATTAACAATATAAATAATTTTATATAAAATATAATATATATTTAATTTAAACGTATTAATATTTTAAAAAAGGTAACAATTTTCGCTTGAATAATCAGGAATTTCATAGATTTTTTAAGATTATGATAAACATAAATAATTTAATATAAATTATAATTATGATTATAAATATAATCCATATTTATGAATAATTTTTACTTATTTTATATAATATTATTTTTCTTCAATTATAAATTCTCTGAATATGATATTTAATTATATAATATTATATATTTATTTATTTATAATTTTCATTATATATTTTTGTATCACTTTAAATTTATTAAAAATATAAAAGTATTTTTTTTATAAAAAGCATAAAAATAAAATTGCTCTTTAAAATACATTTAAAATCTATTTCTTTAATTTTTATAAAAGCCTGTAATATAATATCTGTTTTAATTTATTAGAAAAATCATGTAAAAAGTAATTATAATAGTAAAACTTTAATTATAACTGATAAATAATTAAAAAGAGATTATTTAAAAATTATTATAAATATAAGCAAATTTTAATTATTATATATATAAATATATAAATATATTAATATATAAATATATATATATAATTCTAAATAACTATATTTTAATATAAATAAATTTAATTTATTAATTAATTATTTTTTTCTAAGTATAATATTAGTTCTTTGTTATTAATATAAATTTCTTTATTTAAATAAAAAATATTAATTTAATATAATTCTATTGTATTTATCATTTTAAAATATATTAAATTAAAAGTATTTATTATATTTAAAATATTAATATTATATATAATATCTTTAATATAATAAATAGTAAAATGATAAAAATAGCAACTTTTATGTATTTAATATTAAATTAAAATAAGCTTTAATCATAAATAGATTTTATTATTAATAAAAATTCGAACAAATGCTTTTATAATTTTCAAAATTCACATAAATTATTACACGTCTTAAAAGAATAAATTTTGCAAATATAAAAAAAGTAATCATACTTTAATAATAAATACACTCCAAAACTAATAATAATTTAAAGATAAGTTAATAGTCCTAAATAATTTGGTGTAAAAAAAATTGAATATTATTAATTTAAAGGCAAATCAAATAATATAAAATATTAAACTTTTAGCATTATTTTAAGAACATATTATTAATGTATTTATACTAATCTTTATTAAATTTTAATTTAATGGCAAATATAGTAAAATTGAATAATAAATATACACTTAAAAGTTGATGAATCTGTTAAAACAATAAACTTTAAGTTAAACAAATGATATTATAATTAATTTTGTAAAAAAAAATAAAAAATACTAAGTTAAATAAGATTATTAATTCAGAAAATTTTAATAATTAGAATAATAAGAAATTCCTATTATATGGCGAAATAAACGAGATTGATAAAAATATTAATAGATAATCTAAATATCATAATTTAAAAAAATCATTCAGACATACATATGATAATTTACATTTTTAAAGAAGAAATATTATAATTATAAGATATTCCTAAACAATCAATATAGTCTATAATTAAAATATAAAAAAAATGAAAGTAAATTAGATAAAATTTAGGCTAATTAAAGGTTAATATTGTTTTAGTTTAAAATTAGGAATAATCTTAGAAATTGCATGAAATTAAATTTTAGAAAAATATGAAGAATTATAAAATATTATAATTATATTTTAATTGAATATAGTTATTATAAATATATAATTTGTTAAATTATATTAATAAAGATTAATTGTATAAATTGTATTAATAATTTACCAAAAAGAAATGATAAGTTATTTCTGGACATATAATTTTATATAATAAAAGCTGAAATATCAATATTTAAAATAATATAAATGTTAATATTATAATAATATTTGAAATTTCACTGATTACATATGAAAAATAATAAAAAAGAATATATAAAATAAATAAATATAAAAATAAAGATTAAGAGAAAAATTTAAATTATATTATACATATTTATATTTTTTTGTTACTAAGTATTAATAATTATTTACATTTTTTTATTTTTTTCTATTAATATAAATCTTTATTATTATAATTATTATTTTCTAATTTAATATTTTAAATATAAATATAAATTCATAGTATTTTTTAAATTATAAATAATATAACTAATAAAATATATTAATAAGTTTATTTTATGTCAAATCATTTTTACATTTTTTCTAAATTTACATTTGCCTTAAATATAAAATTTCATTATTAATGTTTTTAAGTTTGTAAATATAATTTAATATATAGATTTAAAAGGATTATAATTATATAAAATTTAAAAATAAATAAAATTTTAAAATATATATTTTTTTATATTTTAAGATAATTAATTTATGCATATTTATATTAGAATTTATATATTATTATATAAAATATATTCAATCGTCTAAAATTTATATTTTATATTAATATAATAAAAAAAATTATAAAAGTAAAATTAATTGAATTATTATTTCAAAAAATTATTTGATTAATTTAATTTTGAAAAATTTGTGATTAAATATTTTTCAAAATAACAATAGTATTAAATAAATTTAATATTTTAAAAGTATTTTTTTTTTAAATTATTGCTTATATATATATATATATATTCTTTATTATTATTTTATATTTTTTTATTCTATTAAACTTAAATTAAATTAATATTAAAAATCCTCATAATTTTTTGTTTTTCATTAGTTTATTATTTTTTGCTATTTTAAAAAAATCTAATCACAAATTATAATATTATATTAATTATTTTATATCTATTAGTAAAAATGAAATTTTTTTAAATATAGACAAATGGTTAAAATTAATAATGTTTTTATATTTAATGAATAAAAATATTATTTTATTATCTCAATATATATATATATGTTCATTATTTTTATATTTTATACTTTTTTATTATTTTCTTTCTTTGAATTTTTAAATTTATAGGTTATAAAATTATTCTAATAAACTATTATAGAAAAATTATGTACTAATAAAATTAAATTTATATTTATTTATCTTATCTTATTATTTGTAAACTCATAATTTTGTCTGATTTAATGTTATTACTCAATTAGGAGTAATTTGTATTTTTATGAAAATTTAATATAAATGTGCATTCATTTTATCAACTTTATTAAAATTATGGCAAACACAAAGAACTAATATTAACAAAATAAAAAATTAAAGACATAAATTTATATAATAATTTATTATAATTTAAAATAATATTTTAATTCATTATAAAATTATTTAAATCAATACTCGTTTTATAAATATTTATTCATTAATATTTTTTTAAATAACTTTTTTAATGAATAAATGAATGTAAATATATTATGATGATAATAAAATATAATATTTATTAAGTACAAAATGAAACATTATTAAAAAAATTAAATTAAAACAGAGAATAAGCAATTTATTTATATAGATAATATATTAATATAATTTATATTAAATAAAAATTAAAATATTTATTAATTTTTATTTTGATATAAATAATCTTACAAGATTTAATTGCTTTTTTTAATTACTTTTTTAAAAATATAATTTTTTTTACACTTCACTTATTTATAATTTATATATAAATAATTTTATTCTTTATTAAAAAAAAAAAAAAAAGGCCTAAAATATAAAATAAAAAAAAAATCTAAAAAAGAAAATTATTTTAAATTGACATTAAATAAATAAAAAACTAAAAAAATATATATAAAAAAAAATATACTATTCAATTTTTTTTTTTTTGAATACAATACAAAAAATATATATATATTATAAAAAATGAAAATGTTGCCTTAATAATAATTATAAATAAATTCCAAAATTCAGATTTCACATGAAATCATCAATAAAAAAATTTTTTCCGAGTCTAAAATTGAATAAAATTAAATCAAATAATAATCAAATATTGAAAGAAACAAAGAATATGAAATTCTTAACAAATGTTATTTGGAATATTTAAAAGTAAATATATATATATATATAATTAATTAATGTATATTATTATTTTAATTAAAGGGAAATAAACAATTAATGAATTAATTAATAAATCAAATAACAAGCAATTCTTAGAAAAAAGAACAAATCAGTAGGTGGATGTTAGCAGTACAATAGACGTTAGCAGATATATATAGAAGCAAAGACTAAAAATATAATAAAAGTGATGCCAATTACTTAATAGAAGTGACTTTGTATTAAATGCCATGGTTTGAATCCGGAAATGAGCATGAAATTAGAGAATAAGAAGAAGAATAATTAAAAAAATAGAAATATACACCCCAAAAAAGCAGTAGTTCATTATTTAGTAATTGCTCGAATTAAAAAAAGAATGAATTGATATTGAAAAAAGCTTCTCCTCATTTCGAATTGTTTAATGATTTGTCAAGATTTATTATGACTTTGCTTTCCTTTAACTGTTCTTATGGAATTTAAATAATAAAATTTTTAGTATCAAATATAATACCAATGTATATATTTTTTTTATAAATATATATATATTTTCTTTTTTATAAATAAATTTATATACATCTATCTATATTATTCTTTCAATTTTTTTATTTATTTTTTTGTTTGATTAAAAAAATAAATAAAGACAAGTAAAAGAATCAGAATAAAAAAAAAAAATTAAATTGAATTAAATATTAATGGAAGTACTTTCGAAAACCAAAAAAAAGTCCTTTTACATATAAAACAACTTTTAGATAAATATATTTTAAATAGTGTTAGTGATTTTAAATAATTAATATAAGAAGATTAGTAATTTTTCTTATCACTTTTATAACATCATCCCAATTCTAAAGAAAAAATGGAAAACTTTAAAGAATTATTAATTGGATAAGCTTAATTTGGAGAAACAATTTCTAGATGTCTGTATATATTGGACACTAATAAAAATAAAAGAGATATTTCTTATGTAAAAAGTTTATAAAATCTTGTCGACAATTAATACTAAAAAAATGTATTGTTTAAATAAGGATCCCCTAATAATTTAAAAATGATGACTTAAATTATTCAATTATTAGCCAAAATTAGCAAAACATTCCCTTTATTCTAAAATGAAGTAACATAAGTAATTTTAGAATTTTATCCTCATAAAATGTAAAACGAATAATTCCATAAAATTTATATTACTAATATATTACAACTTTCGATTATAAATCCTTAAATTATGAGCAAAATATTACATATAATTATCTAAAAAATTATAGAAATAGATTCTGAAATAAAAGTAATATATATAACATAAATTTTATATTTATTTTTTAATAAAATAGGAAGTTTAATTTGATACAAATACAAATTAAACAATGGCAGAAAAATTAGACTGGATAATGTTAATTCTATTTTAATTTATAGACTTATTATTAAATGAAAAGATTGGGGAAGAAACATGTTTTGGAATTATATAAAAAAACGAAAAAAATATTATAAACGAAAATGATTTATTTTAAATTTTCATAAGTATTTTTAATGAATAAATATTATTAACTTTCAAAAGTAAATATGTATAATTTTTAATTTTTTATTTGTGTTCATAAAGAGAATCTTTTAAAAAGCTTTTTTTATCAAATTTAATAAATAATATAATAAAAAAAAATCCTCTATTATATAAATCTACAAAAATAAACTCGATTTATTACCTAGGAAGTTTTCTAGCCCGTGCAAAATACGTAGACTAGTAAATAATATTGAAAGTCTTTAAAATATTAATTGATCATTTAAAAAAATATTTATAAAAATTCAGCGATATATAAAAAGAGGAAAATTATAATGAATGTTTACATGAAATACATTAAAACCTTTACCATTTATTATAGTCTATGATATATATATTATGCTTTAGATATAAGAATTTAAAAAAAGATGAAAGAAAACTTATTATGGACGAATTCTTTTTTATTATGAAATAGGCATGTTAAAATTTTAATGCACTTTTCTTTATTACATCTTATATTTAAGATGTTTTTGTGGAATTATGCTAGTTTTATGAATTAAGCGATTTTGCATAGCTTTTTAATAATTATTCAAATATTAAATAAAAAAAACAAATTCTTGATGTATATTTCCCTTTTGATCCGTATTGTCTTTAGTATAGCGATAAATATATAATAGATATATATTAAAATTGGTAAGATTTGTAAAATAATTCTCTTGATGAAACTAAAAATAATATGAATGTGAGCTTTAATTACGGATTTATAAATGATAAAATTAAAAATATAAGTGATATATAATATGATAGGGAAAATATGATTGATGATATAAATTATAAAAATAACCATAATTAAGGAAGAAAATATGATCAATCGTAAATAAATACACCTTTAACATAAGATGATGATAATAATTAATAAGGTATGCATGTAAATAGAAAATCATATAAAAGAAAACACAATAATGATAATGAAAATAATATTATTATATAATAATAATAATAATAATAATAATAATAATAATAATAATAATAAAAAATTAAAAAAATGTAATAATAATATTATTAATAATAACAATTTTAATATAATAATTTTAATCTAAACGATTATTCATTTGGAAATTAAATTAAATAAATCTGCAACGAATTTAATTTTAAAGAAAGTTCTTTTTGAGAAGAAGGTTTTTTTTTATTTTTTTATTATTTTAATATTAAAAAAAATTAATTAAATTTTTATACTTTTAATAATAAAAAATATTAATTTTATTATATATAAATGTATTATATTAATATTGTTTTTTTTCTTCACTTTTTAAACATAATATTTTTTATATTATTATTTGTTTTTTATTTCTATTTACTTTAGACTTTATTATTTTTTTTCAATAATTTTTATACCATTTTTAATTGTTTTTTATTATTTTTAAATTATTTTAATCTATTTATAATTATTATTTTAATTGTTTGTTGGTTTTTTGTTTATTTTTTTGCTTTTTTATATATTTTTTTATTTAAAAAATAATATTATTTATTTTAATATTTTTGAAATAAAAAAAATAAAACAACAATTTTTTTTAAAAATAAAAAAATTTAAAAATTAATAACAATTTGAATACAAATAATAAAAGTAATTAAATTAATTAACCTATAATTTCTTTATTTTATTTTATTTTACTTTTTTTTTTTTTTAAAAAAAAAATATAAATAAAAAATATATAAATCAATTATAGATATAATACAATAAAAATAAAAAAATGAATTAATCAAATAAACTTGCTAAATGATGAATAAGCTATAGAATGCAAAAATTATATGACTTAACACATATTTAGTGAAATAGAAAAGATATTTTAAGAAAACTAGCAATAATGTGATTTAAAAAACAGCGAAAATAAAACTAACATTAAATAAGTTGAAGAGGAAACAAATAAATTTAAAAATACTACAAATGAATTAATATAATTACTAGGAGGTATATATTAAAAAAATATAAATATATAAATTATAAATTTTATAAATAAAAAAAATAAATTAAAAAGAAACATATAAATATATTTTAAATACTCCTAAGTTAAATAAAGAAACTAAAGCACATATAATAAACATAAATTAATCTTTAGAAATATTAACAAAATATTCTAAATAATAAAGATTCACTTTAAGTTATAATATGTATTTACAAAGTTATTTTTAGAGAATAAAAAAGGAATTAAATGAAATAATTGAGGATATTTAAGCTTTAAATCGTTCCGGATGTTGTGGAAATTCAACGTATAAAATAAAATAAAATAAGTTAAATTTTTTATTTTTTTAGAATAAAGAAAAAATTAGATACAAACATTCCCAAATATTTAAAAATACAATTAATTTTTTTCTAACATTTAGAAGGTTTTTAAGGCGCTTAGATTCAAAGGGAAATATATTATTAGTTAGATTAAAATATAAACGATATAAAGAAAAAAATTAAAGCTCATATTGATAAATATTTTATTACTGACGGAAAAATTATAGAAGTTAAGTTACCTCCTTAAATTATTTACAAAGATAAAATTGTGGAAAAATAAGTAATAAAAACAGAATATGTATATAAAGAGGAAGGCTTACTTTGTCAAGCACATGAATATTTTTTTGGAATAGGAACTCCTTAGTAAATTCGAAAAGGTTTAGATTTATATAATTTAGAAGCTAATAAAGATAATGTAAAAGCTTTAAATACTTTAGGGTAAATATATTTTGAAGGAAAAATAGTACCTTAAGATTTAAAAAGATCATATTAATATTATTTCAAATCTTCAGAAAAAGGAGATCCAGAAGGAATGTATAGAATCGGATAATATTATGAAGTAACTTTTCGAAAAAATATTTATATATATATATATATATATATATATATTTATTATATGTCATTCTAAACTATATTATTTTATATTATATTTTTTTTTTAATTAATATAGAAAGGACTAATAAAAGAATTAAAACTAGAGTAACTAAATGATAATAGAAATGATATAGAAAAATCTATAGAATATTATAAATAAGCAGCTGAAAAAATGCATTATGATGCAATTGCTGATTTAGGTTATATTTATGAAAACGGATAAAAAGATAAAGAAGGAAATATTTTAGTTTAATAAAATATTGAATAAGCCGAAAAAATATACAAAAAAGCATAAGAATTGGAAAATTGTCCTAGAATTTGTAATAATTTAGGAACTTTATTTTTCAAAAAACTAGATAGAGATTAAGCTTTAAAGTATTTCTAATAAGCTGATTAAAATCATAATTCTTAGGGGTCTTTAAATTTGGGTATTTGTTATTTAAAAGGATATGGAATCAAAAAGGATATTGAAAAAGGTATGGATTATTTGAAAAAAGCGGCTAAGAAAGGAAATAATGAGGCAAAATTATAATTTTGTTATTATTTATTATAATAAGCAAGTGAAGTGGATAATGAAAACGAATACTTTTAAGCAGCTAATTATTTAAGAGAAATACTTTCCAATGATAATAATAATTCCGAAGCCTTATTTTATTTAGGATTTTTACATGAATTGGGATTAGGAGTTGTTTAAGATTATAAAACAGCAATTAAATTTTATTTGTAATTTTTATACTTAATTTTAATAAAATATAAATTTAATTAAAAAAAAAGTATATCAGGATAATAAGAAAATGACAAATCTTTAAATAAAATAGGAGATATATATTATTCAGGTCTATATTTTAAATATATATATATATTAATTAAATTTATTTATAAATATTAATTTATATATATATATATATATATGTATATATATTACATTTTTATATTAACATATATATTAATTTTTAATTATAAAAGGTGTTGGATTATAAAAAGATTATAGAAAAGCTATTGAATTTTATAATAAATCTGCTTCATATGGAAATACAGATGCTTTAGTAAATCTTGGGTTTTTTTTTATTTTATATATTAATAATATTGAATTTTTTAATTAAGTGCTATATATGAGGAAGGATGTGAAAATATTGTATAGTAAGACTTTGTTAAAGCATATGAATTTTACAACAAAGCTGCTAAACTTGGAAGTGCTGAAGCATGGACTAATATTGGTTTAATGATCGAAATGGGAAGAATCTAAGATAAGTAAGCAAATGATGCCTATTAAGCATATTTGACTGCTAGTTAAAAGGGAGATTTGAATTCTTTGGATATTTTAAAAGATAAAGTTTTAGCTTTGTAAAGTGATTATATTTATTTGGGATATGCTACAATGTAAGGTGATGAAAATAATTAAATTTTGCAATAAAATACTCAATAAATATTGGATTAATATAGGTCTGTAGTAAGCAGTTAGTAATAAAATGTTTTAAAATCAAAAATATTATAAAAACAGGAAAAAGATAATTTACTTTTTTATAAATTTTGAAAAGTTTTTTTTTTTTTATAAAATATATTTATTTTAACTTTTTGTTATTTTTTTAAAATATATTTTTAATCTTAAGTTTTATAATTTTTTCTATTAGTAAGTTATTCTTATTTTTTTTTATTTTTAATTATAAATACTTGAATATATTAGTTTATTATATAATCTAATTCATTGATAATTAAATAAAAAAAAAAATACATAAATACAAAATTTCTATTAATATTAATTTTCAAATATTTTAATTATATATAAAATTTATATATAACTCAATTAAATAAAAATGATTAGTAAAATGGATATTAATAACTTCATAATTATTATTAAATTAATAAAATAAATTAAAAAAATAAAATATATAATAGGATAATTAAAAAATAAATATATATATATTATTTATATATATATATATTTATGTATATATATATATATTTATTTAACACTCTTATTATTAATTAATTTATTATTTTTGTTTTATTTTAAATAAATGATTTATATAATAACTAATTATCTTTTTTCATTTTAATCATTAATTGATTTAAAATTATATTCAAAATAAAAACAACAATGTTTTTATATCTTTTATTAGAAATGTATAATTCTTTGTCAGAAAAATTAAAGCATCTTAATTAATAATATTAATATATATGTGTTTTTTACATCTTTCAATAGTGTTTTTAATAAAAATATAATTGAATTTTTAGAAAACTAAAAAATATATATTAAATTATATATAGAATATATAGAAAATTTAGATTAGTTTTAATTTTAGATGGTTTATCACCTAGCATATCTTTATGAAATAAATAATACTTTATTATTTAATTTTTGATTATTTGGAAGTAATTATTTAAAATTTATATATATTATTATATATTTTGAAATAATTTAAGGAGAAGATAACTATATTAAAATATGAAATATTTTAAATAAATTTATTATAAATACTATAAGCATGTTTTATGATTTATTTTATATTAGAATTTTTACTATTTAATTGATTTAAATTTTAATATTTTTTAATGTAGTATTAATATTATTTCAGATATATTAATTATATAAATAAAAAAATATTTATTAAAATTTCCTAAATAATAATTAAATTATTTGTCTTTTATTAATTTTTTTGCTTAAAGGAATAGAAAAAAGAAAAAAAGTTTATCTTTGTAGTATTTTTTAATAAATAAAATATATTAAAAATTATATAATGTTTTTTTTAATTAAAAATATTAAAAAACGTATTGATTTTTATATTATATATAAATTTATATTTTACATTATTTTAATAATATTTTTATTAAATTTTATATTATAAAATAATCAAATAATTCATATATATATAAAATTTAAAAATAAAATAAAAAAGCATATAATAAATAATATATAAAATAATTATAAAAAATATAATTTTTATATATTTATACATATTAAATTAATTTATTTTTTTATTATTATTATATCATTTATCTTTAATTTAATTAAATCAACTAATGTATTATTGTATATAATATTAATTTTTATAAAAAATATATAAAATAATTATAATATAATTAAATATATATATATATATTTAAATTAATTAAACTTAAATAATACAATAAATATCTTTTATTAGTAAAAAAATTTATATTAATTTTATTTGTTATTTTAAAATATTTATTTTCCTTTCAATAAATTTTAATATATTAATATTAATATTAATATAAAATAATTAATACAGTAGTTAAATATAGTTATATTTTAATTAGATAATATTAGTCATTAAAAAATAATTAATTTTTATTTTTTCGTAAAAATTATAAAAGGCAAAATATTATAAACAAAAATTATAAAAATATTATTATAAAAAAATTATAAAAATATTGTTTTTATTAAAATACCAATAAAAGAAAAAAAAAAAAAAAAAAAAAAAACACATAAAAAAAAACATAAAATAAATAATGAATAAATTTTAAAATGAAAAAAATGAAATAAGAAGGCATTAAGATGGTTTTTCATTCGGATATAGAGGCACAAAAGGCGTATCTTATTTAGATGCTGTATTAAATTAAAATAATCCATGTGTCGGGTAATAATATAAAGTATGAAAAAATAAAAACTTGATCAATAATATAAAAATTAAAATAAAATATAATATATATAATTAAAATAATAATTTTATAAAATATATATTTATAAAAAAAGTACTTATAATATCTAAAAATGTTTATATGCTCATGATACTAAAATAAAAAATGGCAAATTCGGTTCTTAAGACCGTTTTCCATTAATAAAAAAGTCTCCAGGTCCAGGTGATTATAATGTAAATTAATAAAAGCTTTTAGTTAAAAATTAAAAGTAATTGTTTTTCACCGAAAGTTCTAGAAGTAATATAAATGATTCAAATTAATCAAATGATATGGGGCCAGGCTTTTATTATTCTTAAAAAATAGAGAATACTAAAGGTATATATAATTAATATTATTTTTTATTTTAAATAAAATAGGAGTAATTAATTTTTCTAAATATTCGTCTAGATAATAATAATTAAATAATAAATAAATGGATAATACTCCTTCCGTGGGAACATATACTATAAATAGAAATAATTTATTAAGCTTTGATTCTCCTTCTTTTTCAAAAAGTGTAAGAAAATATTAAACATTTACATATGCACCTGGTCCTGGTTAATATTAAGTTAATGATATTTTAAAAGGCTCAAAATCTTAAATAATTACTACTATGTCAACTTCTAAAAGATTCGAAGAATTTAAATATAATACTAATTCTTAAACTCCGGGCCCTGGAAATTACGATTTTAATGAATTGAAAATAAAATATTAAAATCCTTCTTAATATTCTATTGCTTAAAAATTATCTTCTTCTTAATTATTTCCTAAGGATAAGTAAAACAAAATATTAATTTATAGGTTTATATATATTTTTATATAGAATACCAGGACCAAATTAATATGATTAAATAGTTGAAAAACCTAAATAATCAATTAAAATAGGGACTTCAAATAGACCTGGAGTGGGTAATGGAGTACCTGGTGTAGGATCTTATGATGTAAATAAATTTTATGAGAAAAAATATTCGATTAATGAATAAAAAATAGATTAAAATAATTCAAGAAACAGCTCAAATGGTTTCGAAGATACTATAATGAGTAAACTGGAAATGAAAAAGTTAAAAATAATAGAAAATTCGCCTAATTTAAATAAAATTAATATATAAAAAATGATTGATAAAAATATTCCTCTTTCTGTTTTGTATTAATTAAATAGTCCTTCTCCATAACATTATGATAGTAAAATTATTCAAAAAGAAAAAGATATTAAATTTGCAAAGAGTTAAAGGAAAAATGAATTTATTGATGTTTTTAATTAAAATTAAAAATAATAAAGATCACCAGGACCTGCTTTTTATCAAAAAGATTAAAAATAATTAATTTCGGAAGGTGGAAGAACTATTAGTAAGTAAAAAAAGCCGAAGGAAATTTTCTAAATACCGGAAAGCCCGAGTGTGGGAACTTATAATATTCATACAAGTGATATTAACAAGTTTTAAAAGGACGATTTCAACCTTTATAATGATTATAATAGAAATAAGTCGCTATCCAAATTCGCAAAAACTAAAAAAGATGATTAAGAAAACATTAATAATAGTAAAAATAATGATAGTGAAGAAAAATAACAACAAATAAGTGAAAATTGAATATTTTTTGTTTTTTTTTTTTTACTAAAAATTACTTTTTAAAATATTGATTTTCTATTTTTTTATTAAATATGTATGAAAATTATTTTTATATATATATATATAATATACTTTCTTTCTTTTATATTAAAAAATGACTTATTATATATATATAATTACTATTACTTAATATATATATATATATATATATATATATTTTCTTCTAAATAATATATTATTTTTTTTTTTCTTTTTTTTTAATTTAAAAAAAGAAAGAAGAAAAAAATAAAAAATAATATTTTTTTCTCTCTCAACAACATCCACCTTATTTTTTTATATTATTAATATCTTCACCAGCTCTAATTCTAGTTTTGCCTGAAGCTTGATTTCCTCCCTTATTATTATCGCTGCTTTTTTAGACTCTACTTATGATTTCAGTAGCTAAAGTAACAAATGCATTTTCTACATTACTTGCTGTTAACGCAGAAGTCTCTATAAATTTAATTCCTAAAGAATCAGCCAATTCTTTACCTTCATCAAAGCTCACTTGTCTTTTATTTTCTAAATCAATTTTATTTCCTACTAAAAGCTTTATAACGTTTTCGTTTGCGTTTTTGTCTGCTTCGGCAAGCCAATTGTCAATGTCTTTAAATGTCTATCTATCGGTTATATCGTAAACTAAAATTATACCATGGGCACCTTTATAGTAGGAAGATGTGATAGTTTTGAAACGTTCTTAACCGGCAGTATCCCATATTTATAATTTAACAGCTTTTCCTTGCTTTTTTGTTTGTTTGTTTTTTTTGTTATTTTTTTAAAGATTTTTGTTTGTTTGTTTTTTTTTACAATATCAAATGTTCTTATTTTAAAATCTACACCTATTGTAGGCAAAAAGCATTCGTTGAATATGTTATCGGAAAAACGAAGAAGTAAAGATGATTTTCCAACTGAAGAATTTCCAATTAAAAGTAATTTAAATAAATAATCGTAGTCTTATTATAAACTCATGTTTTTTATTTTTATTTTTAAATAATTTTTTTTTTTTTTTTCCCTTTTTATATATTTATTTTTTATTTTTATTTCTATATATTTTTTTTTTTTACCTTTGTTTAAAATTATTTAGTTTATGTTTTGTTTTAATAAAAAATTTTAGGAATTTATTATTGGAAAAAAATTAAAATATAAATTATATTTATGTTTTAGATAAAATTAAAAAGGAAATAAAAATGAAATTTTAATAGAAAAAAATTATTAATATTAAAAAAAAAATATATTATATATAATTAAAATAGAATATTCATTATTTTATATTCTTATAATAATCAATGTAATATAGTAAAAATAAAATATTTTATAAATTTATACATAGATTTACGCTTTATAATTATTTCTCATATTATAAGATTAAATTATTATAAACAAATTAATTTAGCTATTAAAGTAACTTATTTTTTTTTATTATAAATAAAATTTAAGTTATTATTATTTATATATATATATATATACTAAAAATTAATACATTTTTAATTCTAGAACAAAAAAAATTTCATATATAACAAGAACATATTGATTAAACTTTATTACATATTTTTTCTTAAAAAAATAGCATTTCATAAATAAAATTATGATTTTACTTATAATACTAACAAATAATTTATAAAAAATAAAAATATAAGAGCAAAATTAAAAATACCTGTAAAATTATCTAAAAATACACAATTAAATAATTTTTATTAAAAGAATATTATATATGATTATGTATTAATATAAAAAAAAGTATTCACAAATTAATTTCATTTAAAATTACTAATAAAATTATTATACGAATAATTATTATTAAAATATATAATAGAAAGTTTTATTCCTATAAAATTAATAGACTATTTTCTTACAATAGTTAAACAAATTTTTTCCAATTAAACTATTTCGGATCGGATGAAATTATGTAGATAAAATATATACCAATTATTCTAAATTTATAATAAGCTCTTCCCCAGGCTTCTTAAAAAATAAACATCCTTATATATGTATATTATTTTTTAAAGGGAATATAAAATAAATAACGTTATTTGACATCTATAGGTATACTTTATATAAATAGTTGGATATTTTTTTTTTTTATACTTTGGCTATTTTGAAATTCGAGAAATGAAGACTTTTGTAGCAGAATCTCATATGAATTCTATAGATGTAAGTATAGAAATTATTCACTGATTTGAATTCGCTTTTACCTTTAGGATGAGCTAATATAAATTACTTACCGATAATATAGTAGGGAAATATGTTTATGCCTGTATTTATAGATAGGTAATAATATGATAAATAGTTTGATCATTGTACATATTCAGGAACAAAATATGCTATTAGATTGCTGATATAAGTTATTTTTCTCAAATATTCGTCTGAATTAGTTAGTTTAGCAATTCAAAATGGAATAAAGGGCATCATTTTTAATTTCTGGACAATATTTATTATCTAAAAGGTTGTAAATAAAGAATTTTTAAGTAATAGTAATATTTCTAATATACTTATTTTAATAAAAAAGCTTTTATTAAATAAAAAAAGGTATATTAATTTTAATATTAATCTTAATAAAAATTGTACATATTATTTAAAATTATTATTTATAGTAAAATTTTATAAGTATAAATATTTATTTTTTGAAAATTAATATATTATAAGATAGAAAGAAAAAATTTAATTTAATTTTTCTTATAATTTATAATTCAAGATTAATTAATATTATTAATATTTAAATTAATTTATATATATTTTAATTATAATTTTAGTTAAATATAATAAAAAAAAATATATTAATATATAAAATAAATAAATAATGTAAATATATATATTTATATATATATATATATATATATATATATATATATATATATATTTATCATTTGTATAAAAAATATGGCTTTATAATATAATCAAAAATATTTTATAAGCATTAGTCATTTTTATATTATTTTAAAACTTCTTCAGATATTCTAAATGATTAATCTCTCATTTATATAATATTTTCTCTTAAATAATTTTCTTTAATATTTTATTCATTTAATTAAAATAAGCACTAATCTGTATGATTCTCCACTACTCTGCAAATTTATGCCCCTAAATTCTCACATTTTTATATTTCGAAAAATGATAAATGGGCTCCTAGTATATTTAAATAAATACTATTAAAAGGAGTAAACGGAGGAATTATTCTATATTTTTTTTAAACGTCTTATATTTAATTTAAATGGTTGTTTTGCAACGATTTCATTTAACGAAGTGGATGATTTTATTAAATATTTTTAAAATAATGCAAGCTTTCTAATATGTATATTGTTTATTATTTAAATAGCATATGCGATTATATTACATATCTTACAAGATTTTATTTAGCCATTTTTTTTTTCAGATTAAAAATAAAAATAAAAATATGAATTTTATATATAAAATATAATAAAGATATTATCATTATATATATAATATTATATTATATATATATTTTATTAAAATAAATTACAAATAATTTTAATTATTTATAATAAATAAAATTAATTTATTAACGAATTAAAACACTTTAAAAAAATAATTATTTATTTTTTAAAAGATTATATGATTTTTTTCAAAAAAAAGCTTTTACCTTAAATAAATATTTTATAATTTATAATAAAAACTTAATTATAATAGAAAATAATAAAGACAATTTATGATTATTTTAAATTCTAAATTAATAATAACATTTAAAATATATTTATTATATTGAAAAATACTTATAAAAAAATTGAAACAAAAAAAGTATGGGTAATGCTTGTTGTTGCAATAGTCAACCATAATATGAATAAGTTCATACAGAAGGTAAACAACCTGAAATTTATGAAAGCGAATTTTAAAATTTACGACATATACCATAAGTACCTCTAGGTTTATTCTTTTCTTTAAAATAAAATAAAAAAATTAAATAAATATAGATTTCTAATAAAAAAAATAAAATTATTAAAGTACAAATGATAAAGACAATAATTTTCCTTAATCATAAATAGCTAAAATAATATAAATAATTCCAAATTATCTAAATTAATATTCAAAGTAAACTTTAGAAAAATAAGGCAATTTTATTTACGACCAAGACGATCCTGATGATAAAGAATTACCTGTTTCAGGCCCTTATGAATTTGAAAACGGGGCTGTATATATAGGTTAATGGAAAAACGGAAATAGACATGGTAAAGGGACATAATATTGGCCAGACGGTAGTTTATATGAAGGATATTGGAAAAATAGTAAAATAAAAAATATAAATATACATAAGTATCATATTAAAATAAAAAAAAGATATGTCAGAAGGAAAAGGAAGACTAATACATGCAGATGGAGATGTCTATATAGGAAATTGGAAAAAAGATAAAGCGAATGGTTTTGGGGTTTATTTGCATATTGATAATGCAAAATATGAAGGGGAATGGCTTGATGATAAATAACATGGGAAAGGAACTGAGTCCTGGCCTAATGGGGCTTTTTTTATAGGGGAATATTTTGAAGGTAAAAAGGAAGGGAAAGGTACTTTTAAATGGGCTGATGGGTCTTTTTATGAAGGAAATTTTAATAATAATTAAATTCATGGGTTTGGGAAATATATTTGGCCGGATAATCGGACATATGAAGGTGAGTGGTAATTCAATAAAATGGAAGGTAAAGGAATTTTTGATTGGGCTGATGGGAAAAATTATTAAGGGGAATATTTAAATGATAAAAGACATGGGTATGGGGTTTTTAAATGGCCAGATGGTATTTTATTTTTATATATTTAAATATTTATTGTTTTTATAAAAAGGAAAATTTATAAAGGATAATGGGTATAAGGTAAATAGCATGGAGTTGGGCATTTTATTAATTTAGAAGGGATAGAAATAAAAGGTGTTTGGGTTGATGGAAAAAGAGAAAAATTGTATATTTTTATTAATAAATATAAAAGTTATATATATTTTTATTTAATTTTTAATTGTAAAAAAAATAAAAAAAAAGAATTGATGAAGATGGAAATGAAACAAAAGATGATGATAGTATTGAATAAGATTATATTGATAAATAAGCGAATTCAATTTTTTAAATTAAAAAATAAAAAATAAAAAAATAAGAAAAATAAATAAAGGAAGTCAATTTTTAGGAGAAAAAAAATGAATCTAAAATTAAACATTGATGTAAGTATTTTTAATAGTATATTGAAAAAATAAAAATAAAAAATATTAGATTATTTATGAAAGTATTGGCATTAAAATAATTAATAATGATAAAAATAAGTTAAAATATTAACTTTGTTTTATTTTATTTATAAATTAAATAATTATTATATATATATTTTTTTTTTTATATATATAATATAAATAAAAATATTAAAATAATTTTTTCGTTATTTTAATATAAAAAAATGAAAAATTAATAATAATAATAATAAGCTTTTTTTAGTTTAAATACACATAGATATAATTCTTCAGATTATAAATAAAAAAATATAAGCCCAAATAATTAATTGAATAAAAATCATTAGAAATTTAGTTAATAAGATAACTTTTAAATGTAACAAAAAAAAAATTAAATAATAAAAAATAGGGAAAACTTAACATTTAATGGAATAAGTAAAAGTAAAAAAAAAAAAAAAAAAAAAAAAACTTATATATTTAATAATAAAGAAAAAATATGAAAGATTATTTAAGAATTATTCCGAAATCTATATCATATGATAAAGAATAACTTTATGAAAATTTAATTAAAACTAAATAAACAGTTAATTGTTTAACAAATGAAATAACAAAAATTAGAGCATCAAATAATAGTTTAAGAGTATATTTTTTATTTTTTTTAAATTAATTTTTATTTAAATGATTTTATAGGAAGAAATTAGTAAATTTATAATCTAAGATTAAAAATAACCTATTATATCAAACGCATTATCTTTTTTGAATAAAGATTAAAATGAAGTTTTAAATAATTATAATTATTTTTTTAGAAAAAAAATAGAATTCTATAATACCTAATTTAAAAAAATAAGTATAATATTTAAACAATTAATTAGTCTAAAAAGAAAAAGAATCAAATTTATTAAAAAGAAAAACAAAACTTACAAAAATATCTGAATTAGAAGTAAATTTCTTATATAAATATATATAAATATAAAAATATTTATATATAAAAATATATATATATAAATATATTTTATTTAAAAAAAAAAATTATTAATATTTATTAAATTTATATTAATAATAATATTCGATTTTCTCTGAAAATTCTTATTTCTTTGGTATATATTATACAAACAGATTGAAATAAAATAATTTTAAGATGAAACTATTAGATTGAAATATCTACTTTAATAATCATTAAACTATGGAAAAAATAAGGATTAGTTTAAATAAATATATTTTTTTTATTTAATAAAGTTAAAAAATAAAGGTTTATTCAATATAATTTACACGAAAGTTATTTAAATTAATTAAATTAAATAAACAATTTATAAAAGCAGAAAAAAGAATAATAAAATAAAATTTAAGAATTAAACTAATAAATATAAAATTTAAACGAAAATATAATAAAACTAGAAAAACAAAACTAACTTTTATAAAATGAAAAAAATATGTACAAAAATTCTTTATCCTAAAAAGAAAAAGAAATATAATAATATGATTTAGCTCAATATAGTGATTAAAAAAAAAATATTCTTTAAACCGAAAGTTAATTAAAAATTGAATTAAATAATAAAATTGAAAAATGCAATAAATATTAAAAAAACATTCATTTATAAAACATAAAAATCAAAGAAATTGAAAATAAATTTAAAAAAGCAATTTAAGATTATGAAATTAAGCTTGCCGAATAAGTTGAATAGAACTAAATTTTAGCTTAAAAAAATGAAAAGGAACACCAAGAATATTTAGAGTTATAAGAAAAATTTGAAAAATATTTTCCTATGAGAAGATATAATAATAAGAAATTCGATTCTATGAAAGTAATTAATTATATAAATATATTTTATTTTATTGTGTATTTTATATTTTAAAAAAAAAAAGAATCCCACTTTTATATCGCTAGATGGTAATATTGAAGGATCTCTAAAAATTGAATTTTCGAAAAATTTAAATGAAGGAACACCAAGGTAAGCATGTATTAAAAAAAAAAGATTATCATAAACTAATAACTAAATGGCTTTTTAAGTTGCTAAAGAGATTAAATATAAAATGATTTTTAAAAATATTTCTTATGAAAATGTTTAAATAGTAATAAATAAATATATTTAAATTTTATTATAGAAATTTATATATAGATATTTAATAGTTTTAATTAAAATATTAAAGATAATTTATGCTTATAAAAATTAAAATAATTTTTCTAAAAGTAATTTTTATAAATGATATATTTTTAAATAGAATATTTAACAAAAACATATAAAAGTGAGCCATTTTGTGTATAAAATGAAGAATAATTAAAAAGTATTTTAAAATACTTTTTAAATGATGAATGTATTTAAGAGGATTAATTAGAATATTAATAAATTAATATTCAAATTATAAAAGATAAATTCATAAAACTTTTCTTACCATATTAAATCTTAAATAAAAATAATAGCTAAGAAATACATTATAATCTAGCACTAGTAATAAGATAAAAAAAAAAAAAAATATATGAATATAATATATAAAAATAAAATAAATATATATATATATATAATATATAGGTATTTATATATATTATTTAAATTTATACATATATATATTTTTATAATTTTCAAATATATATATTATTAGTTCTTTTAAAAAAATTCTCTTATTTTTAATAATTATTTTAAAAATTAAAATTATTAACTAATAAGTCGATAGTAATTTACTGATTTTCTAATTGATAATAATTTAAGTCTTGATACTAATTAATTAGAATATATATATTAGTTATCCTATATTATTAATTAAAATATATCTTATCTTAATTTTGAATAATTATTAGCAACTTTATATGAAAAAATATAAACGGATTGGAAATTATTAAAGAAGAGTTTTGAAAAAATAATCAAAAAAATATTTATTAAGAAAATATAAAGAATAAAATTATTTTAAAAATTTATATATATATAATTATGTATATATTTATATATAATATATAAATATTAAAAAAAAAAATTAAATTCAAAAATATATTAATATTTTATTGAATATTTGATAAAAATACATTCAAAAAATTCTAAATATTTTTTTTGAATTTCTTGTTTAATATTAAAAATATTAAATATATATATATATATATAAATAAATTTTGTTAGTGTTTTCTTTCATTTATATTTATAATATTTTTTTTTTTATAAAAGTAAAAACTGAAAAATAGAAAAACTATTTAATTGAAAGTAAATGAGCACAAATGAAGATGGAGTAAATATTAGAGTAATTTGCAGAATGAGACCTTTAAATAATTTAGAAAAATCAACAGGAGGTTAAAAATGCGTAGAATATACAAATACGACAATTTAAGTTACTTTGATGGGTGAAAAACCATAAGAATTCACTTTTGATAGAATTATTAATCCAAGTACAAATTAAAAAGAAGTTTTTGAAATAGTGGCTTGTCCAGTTATTGAAAGTTATTATTTTTAATCTTTAATTTAGTTTAAAATATTTATAATAAATATAATTTTGAAATTAAATAAGGTGTTATGTAAGGATACAATGGAACAATATTTTGTTATGGATAAACATCTTCTGGGAAAACATTTACTATGGAAGTAAATTATAAATATAATATATTTACATATATTATTTCTTATGTTTTTATTATTATAAAATAAATTTAAAAAAGGGTCCTGATAATTATACAGATGAAACAAAAGGTATTTTTATATATAAAATTAAATTAATTTACAAAAATATAGGTTTAATACCAAGAATGATGGAAAAAGTTTTCGATTTAATAATAAATGCAAGTGAAGATTAAGAATTTTAAATAAAGGTTTCATTTATAGAAATTTATAATGAAAGAATAATTGATTTAATTGATAGTATAAATTTAAATATAATAATCTTTTTAAAATAAAATTTTCAATTAATTTAAAAAAAAGACACAAAATAAAATTTATAAGTAAAAGAATGTAAAACAAGAGGAATTTATATATAAGATGCGTCTGAAATATTTGTAACCTCTACCTATGAAATGCTAGAAATTATGAAAGCTGGTTCTTTGAATAGAACTTAAGCAGCAACAAGAATGAATGAGCGATCTTCAAGATCTCATAGTTTATTTTATCTTTAAGTTTATAAAAAAAATATTGCTACAGATACTACTACTATAAGTAAATTATATTTCGTTGATTTAGCCGGAAGTGAAAAAGTAATATATATATATATATATATATATATATATATATATATATATATATTTTAGATAAGTAAAACAAATGTATCTGGTTAATAATTAGAAGAAGCGAAAAATATAAATAAATCATTAACATGTTTAGGTATGGTTATAAATGCTTTAACTTCTAATGGAAAAGAACATATTCCTTACAGAGATTCTAAATTGACAAGAATTTTATAAGAATCTTTAGGAGGAAATGCAAAAACAACTTTAGTTATTAATATTTCTATGTGCTCTTATAATGATAAGGAAATTTTGTAAACTTTAAGATTTGGTTTTAGAGCGAAAAGTATTAAAAATAAAGCTAAAAAAAATGAGGAAAAATCTGCTAAAGAATTAATGCTTTTATTAGATTAGGCAAACAATAAAATTAAATATTAAGAAGAGATAATAAATACTTTATAATTATAGTTAGGTGAAGAAACAACAGGATAAAGGCCAAGAAATAATACTGTAAAAGAAAACAATAATAATGAAGAAATTAAAAAAGTAAATAAAATATAATAAAATAATAATAATAATATTAATAATAATAATAATAATAATAATAATAATAATAATAATAGTTAATAATAAACATAGTCTATGAAAATTTTATAATAACATTTGGAAATTTTAAAATTAAAGGAATAATTTCAAAATTGTAATTAATTAAAATTAGATTTAGAAATTGAATTATTAAATAAATAAAATGAAATTTAATCTGTATTTTTTTTTCTAATGTATATTATTTTTATAATTAAAATAATTAGTTAAAAGATAATATTGAAGATTTAAAAAATTTAGCTGATAATTAGGAAAAAAATTATAAATAAATAATTGAAAAAGAATTAAAATAAAAAATAATTTCAGAAAATAATTATCATGAGATTATTGATTAATTTGAGTTAGTTAAATAACATCTTGATTTTTGTTTGATTAGTTAAAAAGTTTCAGAAGAAAATAATAATAATATATAATCTGATAATAAATAAGATGAGATTCTTAATTAAATTAATATATATGTTTAATAAATTTAATGTTTAAATGATAATATTTTAAAAAACGGATTTGTTTCTTTGTAAACCTAAAATTTAGATAATTCTTAAGTATTAAATATATATAAAAAAAATGTTTGTAATTTTATTTTACATAAAATAAAGTAAAAAATTGAAAATTTGTAAATAGAATATGATTAATTGAATAATTCTTTTAAAGATATTTTTGAAAAAAGTGAGGATGTAAATTTTAAATTAAATATAGATTAAAGTAGTGAGGAAAATAATATTTCTGAAAAAAAATAAAATTAATTAAAAGATAAAGTAATATATATATATATATATATATATATATATATATATATATATTCTAGTCTGATAATTCTATTAAAATTGTAGAAGAAATCGCTTCTTCTTTTATTGAATATAATAATAAATCTTAAATTGATATAAAAATGGAATAAAATTTAATTTATTTATAAGAACTTATTCATTCTTAAAATCAATAAATTTAATTTCTAAGTATTGAAAACGATAAATAATTAAATTTAATTAATAAATATAAAACATAAAACATATCTTTGTAAAATAAATACATTACTATTGTTGGCAATTTAAAAAAATATTGTTAAAATAAAATTTAACAAAAATAAAATTAAATTGTTTCTTTAAGAAGTACTATTGTAATTTGTTTTTGTTATTATTTTCAATTATTTAAATATAATTAAAAATTAAATAAAAATAGAAAAACTTATAAGAACAAATTAATATATAAAATTTAGAAACTTAAAAAAACAATACTACTAAAGATTAAGAAATTAATTAACTATTATATTAAATAGATTAATTAAGAGAGTATTTTAAATAATATATTGATTTTTTTTTTATTTTAAATTATAGAAATTTAGAAAATAAAGATCTTATAGATAGTCTTTAAAAAATTTAAAGTCAAAATTCTGAATTAATAAAAGATAAAAATTAATTATTTTAAAAACTTTAAAATTATAAAGAATAAATTGACTAATATGAAGAAAAAATAAAATAGTATAAATAATAATTAGAAATAAATTCTTAAAAACACGAATGTTAAAAGCCAATCAATTCTAACACAAATATAGAATCTTTAGGAAGATAAAGTGTAATTTCAAATCCAAAATTACAAATAAATAATTTAATTAAACCTAGTATTAGGGGAGGTATATATTTATAAATTTATTTTTACTTTTATTCATAAAATTAATTTAAAAGGTGGAGGAAAAATATCTAATTATTAAAAAAATAATTAGTTTTTATTCTCAATGTGTATTGAAGAAGATGATATTATGAAAGATTAAAAAATAGAAGAAAATATAAAAAATAATAATATTAGTCCTACTTAGTTAATGAAGAAAATAATTGACACTGATGATGAAGAAGATGAAATTAAACCTAGTGTATTTAATTTTTAAAAAAGTATAAAACATTTTTAATAAAAAATAAATTAAAATACAAACTAATAATAAATATAGCAATAATAGATAAATTAATAATAAAATAATAATTTATTATTTAATAGAATTAAAAGATTTTTTTATTGATTTGTATAAGAGAATAACAGTATTAACCTTTTTTTTCATAATTTCAGATTATATAGAATATTTTAAAATAAAATTAGTAGTATATATGATATGTATTCGTATGTATTTTTTTTATTTTTTTGTATATTATCACTTTAAATGTATTCTAATTTTTATATCGCATTATATATAAAAACTATATTGAAAAACAGTAGATAAATATAAAATCAAATTTTATTTTATTCAATTAAATTTATTAAAAATAATAAAAAAATGGCAATTTTTTTTATTAAATTAATTATTTTTATAAAAGAATATAAAATATATAAAAAAATAGATATATAAATATATATAAATAAATAAATAAACATAATATATTCAAAAATATTTATATAAAAATAAAAATAAGTATTTATATTATTAATATATATATAAAATTTATAATATATATATTTATTTATATTTATATATATATATATATTTTATATATGTATCAATGTATTTTTTATATATGTAAATATTTATTTATATATTAATTCATTCAAAAAACATATATTATTTATATTTTTATTTACTAATGATGAAAATATTTATAAATTTTTTCTATAATATGCTTTATTTATGATATTATTTGTTTTTTTTTGAAAAAATAAATAATTATATATGATATTTATTATCATTTATTTTAAATATATGCATTAATGACATACATTTAAAAAAAAAATTGTAAAATATTTATAATAATAAATTCTGTATTTTATTTAGTTTTGTCTTATTATACAAATTTTAAGTAATAAATTTAATAAGTCATTTAATATATATATTTAAATATATATATATAATATATATATATATATACATATATATATCATTATATTCATTTTAATTTTTAAAATATTTGCATTACTAAGCTATAAATATGATATAATTATTCTTTATAATTTTTCCTATAAATATCTTTTAATTAATAGTTAGTTTTATTTTATTATTTTATTTTAATTAATTTATTATAATAATAATAAACAAATTTATATAAATATATTATTTATAAATATTTAAAAATTTTATTTAAGAATTTGTAAATAAAAAAAGTCATAATAAATTATTTATATAATCTATAAAATATATATTTATAATATATATTAAAATTAACTAATTATTTTTACACACAATTTAAATAATTGTGTATTTTAATTGACCTAAATGTAAAAATATAATAAATCACAATAATTATTCAATATTTAATAATTACGATAATTTAAACAGTTTCGATTGTGTATATTAATATTTTTGAATGCTTCATATTTAAATGACAACCATATTTATTTTATAATCATATTATTTTTACTTTTCAATTAACTTTATAGAATCAATTTAAATATAGATTATTAATTGAAATATTTTATTATATTCTATTCAGTAAATTTTAAATTTATATATATTATATTATATTGTAGAATATCAAAATTAAAATAAAATTGAAATTTTAATATTTTGTTTTTATATTATAATAAGCATTATTTTTTTATTTAATTCATCATTATATTCGATTTAAAAATTTTCATAAATATAAAAACAAAATTTAAATGTTATTTATAATTTGGTTAGAACCTATTCAATAAATAAAAAGTTTTAATAATTATGGTTTTATATCCGTGCTTTTTATTTGTATAAGTGGTAATGGGAGTATTTAAAGTTTTGATGATAAATGTTATAAAATAGGGTTTGATTATATTTAAGCAAAACCTTTTAATATAAATAATTTATATGCAGCTTTTATAAAATATTTCGAGTAATTTTGCAAACATGAAATTTCCTTTTTTTACTTTTGAAAAGAAATATAAAAATAAATAATAAAATTTTAATTATAATTATATTTATAAAAGTTAATATTAAAAATTATATAAATATATATTTATTAATAATGTATATATATACTATATAAAAATATATTTATTATTAATGTATATATATATATATTAAAATTTATTTATTTATATTTTTTAAAAAGTTTTATATATTTATATTTAAAATATAAACTAATTTATTTGCATAAGTTTAATATATTTTAAATACAACTGGTTAACTATATATAAATAATTTATTATAAGAAGTATTTTAAAAAATATTTACATATTTTATCACAAAAATGATAATAAGATTTATTTTTTAAAAAATAAAATAATAATAATAATTTATCTTACTTTAACTATAAAAAAAAATTAAATATATGATGGATTTTATTTAAACAATAATAATACTTAAATAAAAAAATAAATAAACTTAATTAAAAATTCATAAATATTTTAAATACTAACTTTATTTCTTTATATATATAAACTATTTTTATTATTTATAAAAAATCTTTTCATTCTCTATCATCCCAATTTCCTTAATTTTAAGGCATTTTAGGACCTCCTGCTTATTTAGCAATAACAATCTAATAATATTTCAAATAAGATATAAAAAATAAAAATACCTAATCAACTTTAAGAATTGTAATTGCAGCATCAACAGCTAATCTAATAGCCCATGATTTACTTAACAAATGGTCATAAACGCCAAGTTCACTAGATTTATTAATAGTTCCATTCTATTAAATATATTTAATAAATAAAAAATATATATTTTACATTTATATCAATTCCATGAGATTAAACAGCATTAGCAGTAATTAATTTTGGAATAATTTCATTAGAATTCAAGCCTGCATTTTCAGCCAAAATTCTAGGAATAATTTCAAATGATAAAGCAAATCTATTAAATGCATACTAAGATAAATCTTCTAAATCTTTAGCATCTTATTATAATTTTTAAGAAATCATCAATTCAGTAGCCCCAGCACCAGGAACTAAAAAAAAAATATTATATATTTATAAAATAATAATAAGCAAATAATATATACCGAATCTTCCATCCTTAAGTAAACATCTATATACATTAACTGCATCATCAATAGCTCTTTCTATATCATCTAAAAGATTATGAGTAGATCCTCTAAGTACAATAGTATTAAGTTTACAATCTTCATTTTCTTTCTTTATAATAGTAACTTTTTGGCTTCCGATTTCCTAAACAGTAGCACTATCACAGAATCCAATTTCTTCAGGAGTAGGGGCATCTACTCTTGCAATAGGGGAAGCTCCTAAGGCTTTACAAATTCTCTTTAGTTCGAACTTAGATTGTACTTTTACGATCATCATTTTATATTTTTCAATATAATGGAGTACTATTTCAGATATAGAACCTCCGGCTATTATTAAGTTTATACCAGCATCAGCAATTCTCTTTACTATATTTTCGGCGTGTTTTTCTTCGGATTTAGTGTAGTTTAGGAGCTCATTAGCATTTTTAATTAATACAGTTCCTTTAGTTTCGGATTATTGGGTATCTAAAGGACATGAATATACAGCTACTTTAGGGTTTGTGACGTGAGTTATGGAACCTTCGGAACTTCTTTGGATTATTAAACCTTATTATACATAAGAATCTTCTATAGCAGCTCCCATTATTTTACATACACGGACAAATTCTAAATCGAAGTCGTGATGATTGTCAGGTTTTGAATTTATACATGCTTAAGATACTAATCTTGAAAACATGCTTGCATAACTTATTTTTTATTTATATATATAAATATTTTATGATTATTTTTACTGTATTAATTTAGATTATAAAGCAGAACGTATAGCTTTAGTTACTTATTCTACATTTTTAGGATCATCGACAGTAAATTCAGTTAAGGTTTCTAAATAAGTAATTGTTGCTTTTAAAGCTTGTTCATATCCAGTTATTATCTAAGAAGGATGGAGACCCATTTTAATCAAATTTTCGGCTTAAGAAAGAATTTCACCAGATAAAGCTATTACTAAGTTTGTGGCATCTCCGCATTCATTTTCTTACATTTTAGAGGCCATTATGATCATTTTAGCTGCAGGGTGTTATACTTCAAGCTTATTTTTTGTTAATTTAAATTTTTTTTAGTTTTTTTTACTTCTTGCATTATTGTGGCAGCGTCGGATGTTACGAAAATCTTATCTAAGTGATTTATTACCATCTTTTTCATACCGTTTGGACCTAAAGAAGTTTTGGTCATGTTAGATATTTCTTTACAGGCGTTAATGTTTTTAAGAACGGCTTCTTCCATTCCTGAGAAATGTTTATGTCCCTTTTTTATATTTTAATTTAATTATTTTGGCTTTTAATTTTTTTTTTTAAAGGTACTTCTTTTAAAAGACTGTTAACTCCATATGATTATTATAGTGACATTTTTTTTTATTTTTATTTAATACTTTATATATTAGTTTTTTTTTTATTTTTTTAATATATATAATTATATATATATATATATATATATATAATATATTATATATATTTTTATTTAGATTTATAATTAATATAATATATATTTTTTATTTAATTTTTAAAAATATTTAAAAAATTTAAAAAGATTTTTATATATTTATATTTTTTATTTATAATTTTATATTAATTTTTTATATATAAATTATTATTTAAATAAATTATTTATATTAAAATATCTAATCTTTATTTTTATTATTTTTCAAAAAAGAATGAAAAAGCAAATTATATTAATTTATTTTTTTTAATTATCAATTTTTTGTAAAATATTAGTTATTTATTATAACAAAAAAATTAAAATTAGTATATATAATTAAAAACACATATAAAATAAAAAAAAAACATTAATATTATAAATAAATTACTTTTAATAATACATAAAGTTTTATTATTAGGCTAATGAAAAAAGATTAGTTTTATATTTATAGTATATATATTAAATGCATTTTCATAAATTATTATTAGTTCAGAAAATATTAGATAAATTATAATTTATAATAAAATAATAAAAAGATTAAATATTTAAAATAAACACAAAAATTAAATTTAAACATAAAATTATATAAAAATTATTTTATAAAAATAAAAATTTAAAGTTTACAAATATAAATAAGTAATTAAAGACTTTTTTTTATAATTTAACGAAAAAAAAATATTAAATATATATTTTAAGCATAATAAAAGTAATAAATATGTAAAAAATAATAAAAATTTTAAAAAATTAAAAATTTTAGAATAGCAATTAAATAAACTCATAAAATATAAAAATCATTACAACATATTCAAAAAATAAATTAAAGATAAAAGTTTGAATAACAATGAAAAATTAAAAAATAAAACAAATATATAATCTACCTAAACTTGAAAATAAAACAAAATAATATATTAATTATTTTAGCTTTCGAAATGTATATTAAAACAGTCAAATAATTAAATTTGATTCAAAATATGATTATAAAATTAAAAAATAAGTATTTAATTATTAAAAATTTTTTGTTTCTATATAACAAAAAAATAATATATTTATAAAATAGTAAGCAAATATTAAAATATAAAAATAATTAAATATGTAAAGAACAAATGAATAAATAAAATTTATTATGAATTTAATTTTAAATAATTTTATTTAATATGTTTAAAATGATTTTTAAATAAATGAATAAAAATGCAAAAAAATAAAGAATAGATATTAATAAATTTTAGTAAATAAAAATATATATATATATATATATATATATATATATATATATATATATATATATACATTTAAATTTATATATTCTTTTATTTATTTTCAAATTTCTTAATGTTTAAAAATAAATAATTGATTATGATTAAATTAATTTAAAATATTAATTAGATTTAAACACATAGAGTCAAATAAAAAGGAATTTATCATAAATGTATTATAAATACATTTTGTTTATTAATTTTATAAAATTTTTTTTTTATTTTTAAATAATTATGTTGAATATAAAAATTTGCTTAAAAATATTTTATAATATTAAATATAAATAAACATAAATATAATTAAATTCAATAAAAAATGTTAAATCTTTTGTTTTTTTAAATATTTAAAAAAATTTTTAATGTTTAAATAATTCAATCTTATATTAATATAATAATATAAATAAAGAAAAAAAAATATAAGTTTATAATTATTCTATAAATAAAAAACTATCGTTTCTATAAATATTCATATTAAAATAAATAATTCTTATTTTTTTATAATAATTTAAATATATGCAAATTTCTTTAATTGACAAATTCATCATATAAATATTTTATATAAAAACATAAATAACTACTTAATATGTAATAAGAAAATATCAAAATAATATAACTTTTTTAAAAAAAATATAAAATAATTTTATTGAAATTAAATATATTTTTTTTGTATCATAAAAAAAATACATAAAATTTTTTCATAATTATCTAACTATTAATTTAAAATCTACCCATCTCTTATTATGAATTACAATATCATATATTTATTTAGTTTTTTCCTTTCCTTTAATAATTTAAAATTTATCAATTTTATCAATTCGACATGTACCTTAATTAGTTTTATATTATCCTGTATATTTCCAACAACAATTACTTAAAAAAAGATCTTTAATAATAAATTTCATTTCTAAACTAAAAAAAATATATAAAAGACTATAAAAAAAAATACCATTATTAGCATTTTTATTAGTTAAGAATATAATTAACCCCAAAGACACCAAAACCTAAAGTTAAAAGTCTATCATTTTAATAATCTAAGCATTTATTATTAATACAAAATCCTTTGATAATTAAACCATTAAAAGAAAACTCTTATTTAATTGGATTACTAACTTCATTATTATATTATTTTTTTGAAATAAATGTCTATAATAAATCGTGATCATTTTAAATATTTTTTAAATCACAAATAATAATTTCTTTATCTTTTATATGATTTTAGTATAAAGTTTAATTGGGAGCTAATATAATTTAGGAGTTAGTTTAATATAAATTCATTATTGCTGTTAAAGAATCAATGTTTAAATGTTCTGATATTTTGATTTATATTTATTTTATGTAGGTGTGCATTGATATTTATGTTAGCTTTATTTTTAACTAACATTTAGGAATATATATAATTAAATCTATATTCCAATCATATACTTTTTTCATTTATTATTTTCTAATATAAAAATTTATAATATTTATTAATTTATATATTATTTTGATTTTTGCTTTATAAAATATAAGTCAAATTTTTCTTTATTGTTTGAATATTTTTATTTTTTTAATATTTCTTATTATTTTATGATTATATATTTTATTTTTTATTTTAATGTTTATTGAGATTTTTTTTTTTAAATAAAGTAATATGATTGTGTTAAAGTTAAAATTTAATTTTAGATTTATTTAGTTTATTAGCTTTGTTAGGAAATAATAAAAATAATTTAATAAAAGAAATTATTGTCTAAAATATATTCCTTTAACTTATATTTGATTTAACATTATTTTAAACATATAAAGTTATGAATAAATTAAATTATTGTCTTGTATGTTAATAATTATAATTACTCAGATTTAATTAATATTATAATATTTAAGATTTTGAATAATTTTTATTTCAATTAAAGGTTTTTTAAAATTTTTTTTTTTAAAAAAAATTATATATTATTTATTTTATAAAATATAAAAAAAAGATATTTATTTCACAAAAAATTACATTTTTAGTACTTTTAATATTATTATTTCTAAGTAATTAATTCAAACCTTAAAAAGAATTGTAAACATTATTATTAATATTTATATATTTTTTAAAACTATATAATTATTTTTAAAATCTTTAATTAGGAAAAACATATGAAATTCTATTTTTTTAGCAAAAGATAAAGCTTTATAGAAATCTCATTAATTCCTCATCATACATAAAGCAATATTATTCGTAAAGCACTTCTAGATATTCGAGCCACACAATGTATTAAAGTTTTCCTTTTTCAAATCAATTTAATATTTCTTATTTATATATGTGTTTATATATTTATATATTTATATATTTATATATATATATATATATATGTATATATATTTATTTTAAATCTCAATATTTATTATTTACTATTATAAATAAATTATATTAATTAGTATTCTATTTATTAATTATAAACCATAAACTATTTTTAGTACTCAGTTTAACCCTTTTTAAATTAATATATTTATATTGAGTGAGATGAAATAACCAACAATCAATAATTGGTCTTTCGATAAATATATGCCTTTTTCGATTATTAAATTTATGTTTTTTATTAAGCTACGTTTAGTAGAATTATTTTAACATTTTTTATTTGATTTATAAAATATTTTTGTTGTTGTTTTAAAAAATTACTATTTTAGCAATTTTATAAATTTTCCCTTTTTTTTTATCTTTTATCAATAAAAGAGTTAATTATATAAATAAAAATATATATATATATATATTTTTTTTAAAAAAAAAAAAGAAAAAAAAAATATATATATACATACATACATATATATATATATAAGCATACATATATAAATATGTAAGAAAATTATTTAAAAAATGCTATCTTATAAAAAAAGGAAAACTTTCGCATAGAAATTCGAAAAAACCGTAATCTTTAAGAATTTGCATTAAAAAGATAAAAACTAATATTATGTACCCAAAAAGATATTTCCTAAGAGGAACAAGATGAATAAACTCCATTATCTTAAAACATATAAAATTTAAAGAAACATTTTCTAAATGGAGATCAGGAAAATTTACATAAAACATTAATTTAAATAAGAAAAATAACATGCTTAAAGGAAAAAGAGAATACTGAATAAATTTATATACAAATGATTGAGGATATATAATTTATGTAAATACTAATATAAATATTAGAAATAATGATTAATGTCGAATAGAAGATCTTAAAGTAGATTTTATATGAATGTACTCATATTTTAGTTAATATTTGTTACTAAAATAACCATTAGTGTGAAAAATTACTAAATTTGGGTATTTTAAGGATTTTCGAGAAAACAATAAAAAATGTAAATAAAAAGAAAATTTTGGAAAATCTTTTTTGGTGTTTGGGAAATATGGCGGCTGATAGTGAAGAAGTTCGAGAAAAGATTTTTTTTTTTGAAAATTTTTAGAAGGGATTTGTTAAAGGCTTCTTTTTAGAAAAAATTTAAGGAAATCCTTGTTTTTAATAAAATTTTTAATTAATTAAGGCCTATACTTATTTTTTAACAAATTTAATTTGTAAATTCCCTTTACCTAATGCTTAAATTATTGAGGAAATTTTTGATATTTTAAAGGCTTTTTTGAGTATTTTTGGGAATTTTTAATTGATTTAGGAAGATATTATCAAAGCTTTGAGAATTTTTTGTAATAAAAATGAATTTTGTATCGATATAATATATAAATGTGGTATTCTAAAGGAAATTTTCGAAATTTTACTGGGAAAAAATAATCAATTAATTATTTAAATTTTAGATTTTTTAATTTTTTTATGTGAATATTAAGAAGATGAAATAAATAAAAAGATTTTCGTTTAGAAAAATTTCTAAGAAATAATAATTAAAGTAATGTAAAATAATAAACATTAAATTAAATTAAAATGCATTCTTTTTTTATAAATACTTATATCAGGAAAAGCCTATATGTCTTTTATTGCTGAAATCATTCTTTTTTAAGAAATTTTTAAAGTTCTTTTAAATTTCCTTGTCTTTGAAGATTTTTAAGTTAAATTGTAAATTTTGAAGTTTTTTTAAATTGTTTTAAAAACTGAAATGGGTATTTAAAAAATGATTTCATTTGAATATATTTAATTTTTATTGAAATTATCATCGTGTGGTTATTTAGAATTCGCTCAAATTTGTTTAGAATAACTTGATTTGATACTTGATTATGGATTATAAATATAGGAATGCTAGGATGATTGGGAAGATGGAGATAAATTTGGAAATAATTAAGTTTTTTAGTAGTTTTATTAATTTGAGGGAGTTAAATAGATTGAATTTTTGTTTAATTAATATTAAAAATCGAATAAAATTTAAGATAATATACTTAATTTTATTTAGAAATATAATCTTGTTAATTGAAAATATATATAAATATATATTTATATATATATATATATATATATATATATAAATAATTTTTTGTCAAAAAATAAAGTTTTTTATTTTTCTAATAAAAAATAAATATAATATTAATAAATTATTAAACTAATAAAAAAAAATGACTATTTATAAAGCTAGCCTATTATTAGCAGGAGTTAAAAAGTTTTTTTTTTAAATAAATATTTTTTTTAATCTTTTTTTTTTTACTATTTTATAAACATATATAGATATTCTTTGGTAATTGCGCAATTTGTACACATTCAATATATGTACATAATTAAATTGATTAATAATAAATTAATTTGATAAAAAATATTCATAATCCTGAATATAAAAGAGGTTTTTAAATTTCTAAATAGAAATTAATATTATTATTTTTTTTTTTAAAAAGTTTAAATATAACAAGAGTATAAATTTTTACATATTTAATTCTTTTAATTTTTTTTAGAATTTTATACCTATAATATTTAGATAGAGAAATTTTTTCTATTTATAATTTACCAATATATGCTGCCTCAGTTTTTTTTTTTTTTTTTTTTTTTTTTTTTTTTAATAATATAAATTTTATAGATTGTAGGTGGTTTGTTTTTACCAAAAACATTTTTTTTTATTATTAGTTCAGATTTTTTATTAAGATAAAAAATATTTATGGATAGAAATAAACATGATAACAAAATAACTTATTTTGAATAATCTATTGAATATAAGACTTTAACTTATTTAGAACTTTCTATGTTTATATTAGGAAGTTTAATTCCATTGAGGTATATAATAAAGGGAAAATGAAGAAAAAACATATTTAATTAAAAATATATTAAACAAAAAAAATATTAATAGCAAATAGATATTTAATAAAGATAAAACAAAATTAAAATCTTTTATTTATTTTATTCTAATATAATATATAAAATAAGAAAAAAAAAAAATAATATAATATTAAATTATTAATATATAAATATATAAAATAAAAATAAAAAAAATAATAAAAAAATTATATTAGAAATTTTAAGAAAAAAAAAAAATCAAGTTAAAAATATATATTAATAGAAATTATATATATACAATAAAAATATAAAATTTAAAAATAATTATGATTTAAGGAATAATATTATAATTAATAAAATTTAATGTATTCATTTCTTATAAAAAAAAGAAATATATTCAAAAATTAAAACAAACTTTTTTTTAAAGTAATTCGTATTTAGGAGGAATAATAAAAATTATTTTTCTTTATAAATTAGAGCAATTAGAATTTTCATTTTTATTTAAATAAACAAAATTACTATTGTTATTTATAATATTATTATAATTATTATTATTATTATTATTATTATTATTATTATTATTATTTTTATTATTATCATAATTATTTTCATTTTTGTCATTAATATTGTTTTTTTCGCCATAATCTTTATAATGGTTTTTATTATTGTTTACATTTTTTTCTATATTTATGTCTTTAATATTATCTTTAATCATTTAATTATTAGAAAATGATTATCTTGGTGAAAGTGTTTATAAAGATTATTATGTATTATTATTATTATTGTTTATTTATAAATTTATATTATTTTTTTAATCATTTGTACTAAAATTATAACTTTGTAAATATTATTAATATTATTTATCCGATAATTCAAGTAGTTAAAATGAAAGTTTTTTTGTAGAATCTAACAAACACATAGTCCAAGGTAATCTTCTTAAGTTTTCTATTTTTTCATATTTCTAATCTTCAACTAAAGGAAGTACATAATAAGCTAATAAATCAATTTTTTTTTAATTATCTTCTACAGCAAGTTAATCAAAATAATCTTTTATTTATTAATTTTTGTTATAAATCTAAATATAAATTAATAAAATATTTTACTTAAAAAACAACAATAATCCTATACAAATTTTTTCGAAGAAAATACCTTTTTTAAAAATGTTGTATTCATAGTTTTAATTGAGCTATTTTTTCTAAAAATAAAAATATATAATTATATATATATAAATATATTAATATTACCTAAAAGGTAAAACAAATTAAGAATCATTTACATGTTATTTAAAATAATGATTCATGCAAATTTCATTAGCTTCCTTAAAATTCATTTTTGAATTACATCGAATTTTAAGCTGAGAAAAAAGATATCTAAAAGCCTTTCTCATACAAAACTTTGTCATTTCTTCTTTTGTTTTTTTCAATTTCTGGAACTTTTTTATTAACATGTTAAATATGTTTAAATAAACGTCTTTTTTCTCACTAAATTATTCGTCTTCTAGTATAAAAATTCGCTTCTTTTAAAGAAGTTCTTCATCTTTATTTAAATAGGAAACTATATAATTTATTAAGGTCTTTATTTTAAAATATTCTTTTTATTTTTCTTAACTCATCATATTAGTTTAAATTATATTTTATTCATCGTATTCTTCATCGTCATAATCTAATAAAAATTCGCTAGCGTTAGACTTACTGAAATTTATTTATGTCGTTTATATAGTTTTAGGAGTTTCATATTATAATTCATCTTCTTTTTCTTATGAATTTATTAATGAGTTTTGGAGAGAGTAGCTGTTTATTATTAATTGTTATTAAGTTAATTACGGGTGAGAAAATTATAGATTTTCTTGAGGAGTTTAGGGAGTTAAAGGAAATTAAATTTAAGGTTATATAGACTTGGATTTAGGAGAAATTATTTGGCAAATAGATAATTCGGATTTGTTTATTTAAGTAGATGGAGGACAAGTAGAAGTATTCATTATTTTATTTATTTTGAGGTATTTATTTATTTGCTTTTATAAAAATTTTATTATATTTTTTATTAATTTTTTATTTTTAATTTTTTTTTTTCAATTTTTGTGTTTATATTTTATTAATTTTTTTTGTTTATTTTTTTATATTGAAAAAAAAATTAATTATTTGTTTATATATATATGTATTTTTTGGTGTTTTTTTTTTTTTTTTCCTATTATATTTTAATATTTATTATTTTTAATTTTTATTTATTTTATTTAATAATATAAAATAAAAATTATAAATATAACAATAGCAAAATATAAAAATGTTTTATTAAATTATAAAAAAATCAATATCAAAATATATATAAAAAATAAAAACTAAAAATTAATAAAAAATAATTAAAATTAAATTAAAAATTTTACTATTATATATATAATTAGTAATTAAAATATGAAATAAATATAATTAATATAAAATATTATAAAAGGAATTTCTAAAATTTTTAAATATTAATTTTAATTTTATTAATATAGATAATTAATAATGAATAATAAATATAATACAATCATTTAATAAATATTGAATTTTTTATAAATAAATGTTCTTAAAATTAAAAATATATTTATTTTTTGCATTTTTTATTATTTATATTTATATAAATAAAAAAATGATTTTATATTGCATATAAATACATAAATATAAATAATATAATTTAAATATTTATTTTATAATATTATATATTATATATGTATCAGTTTTAAAAAATAAATAAATATTAATATTTTAATAAAATAAATTTTAGTTTAATAATATTAATATTATTTCTATTTATAATATCATATATTTTTTTTTATTAATATTTATATTTTTCTTTCTCATGTTATAATTAATTATTTTTTAATTTATTATTCTAATTGAGTTATTATTTAAGTAGAAATTATCTAACTTTTTTATACTTAATATCATTTTTATTTATCCGTTTTGTCTAGGTTATATATCCATATTTACTATTTTTATATTTATTTTTATGATCTATTTTTTTTTTTTTAAATTGAATAATTATTTAGATTTTTTTTATTATATTAAAGATGCTATAATTTAATATATTTTAAGAAAAAAATTATTAATTATTATAATAATTATATTATATTAAAGTTTTATTATATTTTTTCAAATAAATAATTAATTATAAAATTATTTTTTAAATTTTTTTAGCTTATATTGAAGAAATATATCTAGTTGATCTTTAATTAATAGAAAATATATTCCTCATAATTAATAAAAAAATAAATATATATATATATATATTAAATAATTTAAAATAAAAAACGTATTATAAGAAAATAAAAATATAAGCAAAATTAATAAATAATTTATAAAAACGATATATATTTTGTATATTTATTATAAATTAATTAATAATTATTTTTATATCATGATAATTATATATAATAAATAATTTTTTTTTTTAAAAAAAAAATAAATAACAAAGAGTTAGTTATTAATTTAAAATAAAAGAGCATATTATATTCAATTTATATTAGTAGATTAGAGTAATAGTTTAATTTTATTTTAGTTAATTTTCTTTAATATACATATAATTATATAAAGAAGTTTTTTTTTAATTAATTAAATATATTATTAATTTATATTATTTATAATAGAATAAATATTAAATATTATTAAATTAAAATAATCATAATAAAATAAATATATATCATATAATATATAATAAATATTACATTTTTCTAATTAATTTTTTAATTTCTTACAATATAAACTATAATTATATATGTATTTAATATATTTAATTTATATATATTTATTATATATTTTTTTATCTATATAAATTAATTATTAATTTTCTAATAATAAAAAAAATCTTCAATTTTTTTCTTGTCTAAAATATCTTATGTAAATTCACTTTTAATCTATTAATTATTACTTTCAAGTATAACTTTTTTAAGGTTATTTTATAGATTATTTTATTAACAATTTTCTTAACAATCTTAATTATTTTTTTAGTAATTAACTTTATTATTATTTTAAAATTCTTTTAAAATTGATTTTTATTATAAATTCAATATATTAATGTCTACACCTTATTCTTAGAATAATTATTTTATTTAGTTTTTTCTTTCTTAACGACTCAATGATTTATTAAGCTTTATTAGTTTCATTTACTTCATTAAGTCCACCTTCTAATCTTCTGTTAATTAAGAATTTTAATCTAGAAAATGCTTAATTAATTATTTTTAATCTTTAAAAGCTAATTTAGCATATTATTCAATATTAACTCCTATTTTTTACAATAACTCTTCTATTTTTTAGTTAGTTTATTCTGCTGTAAGAGATCGGTCATAAATTATTTTATTAATATTTTTTCTAAAGTATGTTTCTTGGCTTTTTGTTACACCTAGTTTTTTTAAGTATTTTTCGAAGTTTTAATAAGAAAGTGTAACTAAGAATAGGAATATAAGAATTTTTTTCATATTTTTATATTTTTATTATATTTGTTTTGTTTGTTTTATATTTTTATTTAAAAAAAAGTTGTTTGCTATATAAAAATAGCTTTTTTATTATATATTGCTAAAAAAATTAATGGTTTTAAATAAAATTTAATCATTTTTCTTGTTTTTTTTTAATTATTTTTTAGCAAAATTTAGTTATAGATTAAAATATAGCAATTTTTTATAAATTATATTTATAATTATGGAATTTATAATAATATAATGTAAAATCTATTATTTTTTATTATTTTTTTAAGCAATATATAATTTTTATAATATTAATCATATAGAAATTTATAAAAGCAATTATTTTAAAAAATAATAATAATCAAAACTAAAAATTAATTGTAGTATATTAAGTATTATATATATTAAAATTTATAAAAATTAATTAATAATGAAATATTTAGTTTTAAAATTAAAAATTTTTTTAATAATAATAATTATGCTATCAACTTTATTATCTTTATTTATTATTTAATATAAAATTTAAAAATTTTAAATAAAAATACATGATAAAATTTATATATAGATATATTAAAATATAAATTTAAAATTCAATTTGATATATTTCATAAATAAACTTTGATTAATAATATTAAATATTATTATTTTTTTCGTTTATTTAAGCAAATATATTAACACATAAAAAAATATATATTATAAATAAAAAAGGACAAAATAAAAAATGAGTACGATCTTAAAATCCTTAATGTTATAAAAATAAGAAAAATAAAGAATTGAAATGCGAAAAAAATAAATAAATAAAAAAATATAAAATTAAAGAACAAAATAAACTAACAAATAATAAACATAAGAATTCGAATAAATAAAAAACTCATTAATAGAATAATTAAATACACTAGAATTATATATAAACTAAAATTAATAGAATAATATTTTAGAAATTATAAAATGCATATAAGAGTATTTATTTTCGTCTGTAAATAACTAAGTGATCGAATTTTTAAATTTGTCAAATTATCCTTTTACATTAATTAATTTATTAAAAAAAATTAAAACGAATAAATATAAAAAAAAGTATTTAAATCTTTACAAAATTTAACTTGTACAAAAAATGAATTAATTTTTGAAAAAATGGTAGAAATGGGAATTTTAGAATAATTTATTTAAGTTTTTTAAAGCGGAAATATAAAAAATATTAATCGAATACTTTTTTGTTTAGGAAATTTATGCGGTATTTTCAATGAAAAAGTATTTGATGAAATATTAAGACTTAATTTTTTATATTAAATTGAGTATTTTTTAGATGAATAAGACTTAGAAGAAGATTTATGCTTTTTTATATCAAATTTTTTGACAAATACTAAAGTTTAATATAGTTTTGTAAATATATATTAAATATAATTAAATATATAAAAAAAAAATATACATATTCTATGTATATATATATATATATATATATATATATATA
>NW_004087693.1:0-3686 GCF_000220395.1 Ichthyophthirius multifiliis
TTTAATATATCTAGTAAAATCTCTTAAATTAATTTGGTGCAACTACATGATTAACGCCATTTGATGCATTTAAAATTATTTAAAAATTAAATTAAACTTTTTTATCTTATATATCCAGAGCAAATCATATATATCATCAAAAAAATACAAGATATTTTAAAAATATAAAAATAAATAATTGGTGAAATTATGCTTCATATCAATATTCTTCTAATTCAGTTTTACATGTAATATTCCTAACATACTTAAAGTTATAATATTGTCTCTTAAAATATCCATCAGCTTTTAAATGTCTATTTTTCTGCAATGATTATTTTTTTTAATTATATCTTTTTATTTATATTATATTATATTATATTATATTATATTATTGATTTAATTTTATATTTATTGAAAATATTTTAACTTCATTCTTTTTTTATTTTTATATATAATCTTTTTGTATATTTTTTATTTATTTAATTTTATTTATTAATTTATCAACATTTATTCTTAATTTAAAAAATAATTGGATATTTCTAATTTATTTACAATCTTCTGTTAATTATAAGAAATTTATTTAATTATGAACTATTAGAAACATCTTTAAAAACTTTACTTTTAAAGAAATACTTAATGAAATATCGCCTTCTTAACTTCCATTTTGTGTATATTGAATTAATTAATTCTTCAGCTGTGTAAAATCTAAACAAACAATTATCAATTTCTAAATTTATTCCATGAAATATGTTAAGATAATCCCTATAAAAGATTAATAACCTTAATTAGAATTTATAAATTATATTTTTCTTCAAAATTATCTTATAATTTATAATATATAATTTTGTAATCTAAATAAAATTAAAAAATATATAATTAATATTTTAACATATAACAATTTTCATTTTATAAAAATATACTCATATATATTTATATATATAATACATTATTCTATTTATGTTATCTTAAAATTTATAAGAATATTCATCATATTTTTAAAAAACTATAATTGTTAAAGTTTTTTTTCATATAGAAATATCAGCATGCATTTCACTTTCAAATTAACAAAAAAAATTTATTAATTTTTAAATTTTGTTAAGAATTTATTATTTTCAAAAAAATACTCAAATATAATTAAGAATTTTATATTTTTTATTTTCATAAAATAAACATCTTTATCATTAGAAAACATAATCAATTAATTCATTTTCCTTTTGTAATTTTTTATTTAATAGTATTTATTTATTCAATTAAAAGCGTTCTGTTAAAATAGCTTAGATTTTTATTTTATTAAAAATAAAATAAGCACAAAGTAATAACATTTAATATTAATTTCATTAGAATATTTAATGAAAAAAAAATATTTTTTAAAAGAATATATACATATTATAAATTCAAATCTAATCAAAATATCATATCATATTATTTTAATTTTAAAGTTTTTTACTTACTATTTTTTGATGTATACAATATATAAATATATAATATAAAATGCTATTCAATAACAAATAAAAACATTTCATATACAAATTTAAAAAAACTATATAAAAATAATAAAACTAATGATTATTATATATAATAAAAAATAAAATCATATATTAAATAATTATTTTATATAAAAAAATTATAATTAAATTTTCGTCATTTTAAATCTTCTTCAATTTATTAAGTAATAAATTAAACATAGACCTTAATAGTCATAGTTTTTTAGGATTCATTTAATTTTGTTTAATTTTCACCACCACTTGATAAAAAAGTAAAACTATCTTCAGCATCATTATTAGGTTCAACTATTTATTCGTTAATATTATAAACTTTCTTTACACCAATAACTTCTTCTTTTAGATTTTTTAAAAGTAAATCTATTTTTTTAGTGGCATCCTAAACTGCTTCGCTTAGTAGTTTTTCTCTAGCCTTTTGTATTTGTTCATCATCAGGAGAAAATTTAATATAATCAACAGAATTAAATTCATTATTAATAGCATCATCAATCACTTTTCCAGCCTTTTATGAATTAGAAGATTTAATTAAAATCGTATTTTTAACTTTGTATCCTTCAAAAACTCTTTCATTTTATTTAGTTTCTTCATTCATTTAATCAATATAACTAGAAGAATCAATAGTAAATCCACTAGAAGAAACACTTAATTCGCCATCTTTTTTATAAATATCTAATACTTTTTTGACAACTTCTTTATTTTTTTAAAGAGCAGTTTTAACATCTTTATCTATATTTTGGTAAGAAACTTATATTTCAAATTAAGTATCCTTTAAAGATGTAGATGCTGTTCCTTACACTGTTGATGGATCAGATAGAGTACTTAAGTATAATTCACATTCGCATTTTTAATTAGTTTCATTACATTATTATGATTATTATATTAATATTATTAAGAATATTAATGATATTACTTTCATTTTTTATTATTATTACAACTTTCTTAAATAAAGTATTTTTTTTTTTAATTTTTATTTATAAATAATTTTTATAGAGATATTTTATTTTATTTTTTATGTGAAATTTTCAATAATTTTAGCATTAAAAACCAAAATAAATTGATTATTATATAAAATATATTAATAAACTAGATAAATGTAATATAAAATAAAAACTAAAATATAATCACAAATTTATAAAAAAAAAAATATCATAAAATAAATAAAAATAAAACATAATATAAATAAATACTATAAAAATTATATTAAATTAATTAATTTAATTATAAAATAAAATATTTTATGTATTAATAGATTTTAAAATATTTAATAATTTTATTTTAATTATATATTTTAAAATGTGAATTAAATAAATAATAATAAAAAAGAAAATAATATAAATAAAATATTATATATAAGTAAAAAATATTTTTTTAATTAATATAATTTAATTTATAAGTTATTTAAATTTTATTTATATTTTTTTATATTTTTATTATGTATTTAATTTAAATATATAAATAAATTAAATTGTAAATTATAAATATAAAAATTATATATTATTTATATAGTTTTATCAATAGAAAAATTAATTAAAAAAAAAATAATATTAAAATATATTTATTAATTTTTATACATTTTATATAAAAATAATAAATATCATTATTATATTAATATTATAATATTTATTTTAATTTTTATTAAATTTTTAATTAAAAATATAACTTCTTTTATATTATAACATTAATTCATATATTTTTTATTACAAATATTAATTATTACTTTTTTATATAATATATAATTTTTTTATTTTATTTTTTCGTAAAAAAAATCTTAATAAAAATTATATATTATTTAATATAAATATAAATAAAAAAAATCACAAAATAAATAAGATTTTTTCTTTTAAAAAAATATATATAATTTTCTCATTCATCTTTTTCTTCAACCATATTTTATTTAATATTAAATACTACTGTAACATATACTGTTATTTTTTATCCATTTATTTCTTGATTATCAACAGAAGATCTTTTTAAAACGTCAACGCTATATTAAAGATCTTTTAAAATTATTTCTGCCTTTTTCTAAGCATCTTTAACTGCTTCACCTATTAGATCATTTTTAGCTTTTTATATTTATTCATCATCAGCAAAGTATTTAACAAAATCAACAGTATTAAATCCATTTTGAATAGCAGTTTAAATCACTTCTTCAGCCTTTTCTAATTCAGAAGATTTTACTTAAATCTAATTTTAACTTTATATCCT
>NW_004087691.1:0-51307 GCF_000220395.1 Ichthyophthirius multifiliis
ACCCCACCCCAAACCCCAACCCCAACCCCAACCCCAACCCCAACCCCAACCCCAACCCCAACCCCAACCCCAACCCCAACCCCAACCCCAACCCCAACCCCATTCCTAAACCCCAAACCTCAAAAAAAAAAAAAAAAAGTTTTAATTAATTAAAACTAATATATTTGATTCTAAAAAAATTTTATTATGTTTTTTTATCAATTTTTATAAATATTTAATATAACAACATAAAAAAATTATATTTAATTATTTAATATTATATTAAATTTAATTATTTTATTATTATATTAAATTTAATTTAATCTAATTTATAGCCAAACTTAAAATATGATATTATTATTTTATTTTTTATTTAATTTTATACAATTTTATATTAAAAAAATTATTAATATTATATCCCTTTCTATATATAGAAATTAAATAAAACTAATATCCTTTTATTTTTAAATAAAATTAATTAACATAAAATAAATATAAAATTAAATTATTTTATAATTGCATTAAAATAATATTTTTATGTATAAATTTTATAGGTCAATTGTAATACAATAATACAAAGTAAAATTTTTACTATAATTTAATATTATTTAAAAAATATCTAATATTATAATAATAAAATACTCATTCTCCAGTATATCCTCTAAATATATTATATAAGTTATTAATTAATTATTTTTGATTTATTATAAAAGAATATTAAATTTAAAATAAAATGTTTTAAAGTAATTTTAAAATTGATAAATTGGATTTTTGGTTTATATATAAAACTTATACTTAATATATTATATATATATAGATAGTTTATAATTTTATTTTAAATCTAAAAATTAAATAAATAAATTATTTTTTTTATGAAATTTTGTATATTGTATTTTGTATTTTTTTTTTTAAATAATTTTTTAATTAGTTCTATATAAATATTTTATGATTTTTATTTTTAATTTGACCTATCAATATTTTAATTTTTCATTAAAATCTTTTTTAAATTGATTTACTTTTTTATTTTCCTTTAAATATAATAAAATAATAAAAATATAACTAAAAGTATTATACTTTATTATTTTTAAAATTTAAATAAGAATTTAAATCATTTTATTTATATTTGCTTTCTTATTTTTTAATAGAAGAAGTCGCCTCAGTTTTTTATTCATTTTTTTAGACACCATTTTTAATTAATTCAATTTTTATATTAGTATTTTTAATATTATTTTTTTATTAAGAATTATTATTTTTAATATGAAATTATAACTATTTATGCAAATTTTACAATTATTAAAGATAAGTTTACTATATATTTTCGTTTTTTCTTTCAAAATTATTAATTTTATTGCTTCCTTAAATTAACATATTACTTTATTGTTGATTTACTAAAGGCTTTTTTTATGAATTATTTAAACTATTTCCAAAAGATATATTATATCCTCCACTTAATTAATGTTTTGAGTCCTAATTTAATTTTTTTCTTTAATTTTGGATTAACTTAGGTCATTTCTGGTAACCCCTTCTAACATATATAATATCTTTTAGTATTCCAATTTTTTTTTTTTGATTTCATTTCTTTCTGTAATATCAAATTAATGAACATTACTTTAATGCTATTTATTTTGTTTATTTGTAGATTAATTATTCATTGAATCTTTATGATTATTTGAATTTATATTTTAATTTCTATTATATTAAAATTATGTTTTTTGTACTTCATCGTATTTTATATAAGTACTGGAAAAAGAAGAGAACTCTTTTTCAAGTTCAATTGAATTGGATAAATTATTTATTTTCTCTGATTAAAAAAATGAATTTTAATTTGAAAAACGAGAAGTATCATACAATTAATAATTAATAAAAGAATTATCAAACTTTATAGGAGTTTGATAAGTTGATTTATTCTAAATTTTTTATTTTAAACTATTTAAATGTTTTTCTACATTAATTATTTCAGATTATATATTTTCATCATCTTTATTTGTATTTTGTTTAAGCTCTTTGAAATATTGATAAATTTTATCTATTGCTTAGTTTTATTCTTTTTCTTTGTCAAATTAAATATTTTAAACATTTCTATTTATTTATTATTAATTTATTCCATTTAGTGATTAATTACTTAGATTAAAGTTGCTTTATGTAGATAAACTACTTTGTCTTTTATAATCTTCCTAATTGTTTAATTTATTTAAAATTTAGTTTTATTAATTATCTATATTTTCTTTTTAGTTAGTTGATTTTATATTTTAAAATATTTATTCTGTTTTTTAATCATTATTAAAAAATTGATCTTTCAAAAAATATTAATTTTAATATTTATTTGATTCCCCATTATAAAATTACAAATCTGTTTTTGAACTTTCATACTAACTTAATTTTAAAGACTCGATTTCAACCATAAGATCTTTTAAATTTTATTCTATTATATATTATTATTATAGTTTTTTACTATATTAACATTATTGTTATTTTTTTTTTTTTTTTTTATTTAAATTTTTTATATCATTATCTAAATTTTAAAAATCATTATTAAGACTATTAACAGAAGAAATATGTGATTATTTTAGCTAACTGATATCAGAAAGCGAAACATTTATTGATTTTTAATTATTTGTATTAACACTTTTATTTTGATGAGATTTTATATTATGAATGAACAAACTTTATTTATTATTTTAATTTATGGTATAATTATCGATTGAAGAAAATCTATTTATTTTTAAATTTTAAATTGAATTGCAGATTTTCTCAGTATTGACTTATTTATTTTTATTAATTTTACTATTATTATGCTTTTTTATTTGAATATTATTATTATTTTTATCTATCATATTTTCATATTTATTCCATTTATTAAAATATTAAGGATTTTAATTTTCAAATTATATAGTTCTTTATATTTAATTGATATTATTTTCCGAAATATTATAACAATCAAATTTATTTATATTTCCAAAAAAATTCGTTATTTATTCTTAACTTTTTTTAAAGTTTTTTGAAATTTATTTAAATTAAGGTAAAATTGCTTCTTCTTATTATTTTTAATTTAAATACAAATTACTTTATCTTTTACCTTAATTAATTTTGTTTATTTTATTGTTGTTAGCACTTTTTACTTTGCTTTAATTTTATTTTGTTAACATAATATTTATTTTATCTTTTGGTAAGCAAAACTCTTCTTCTATTGATTCATCGTTTTAATCTTAAGCTTTAATTTCACTCTTCGATTTCCTTAAAATATCATCATTTTTAAATAACTATTAATGTTATTATCTTTTAAAATAATTATTCATTTTTTTATTAAATATTTTATTTTATTATTTTATTGTTTAAAAAGATAAAATAATTTATTGCTTTGCTTTAATAAAATATTATTTATATATATTAAATATATATTTAAAAATTTAACAGTATTATTTTAAATAATACAAAAAAAAATAGTTAATAATATTCATATTTTCTCATCAATTATAATTTTAAATTATTTACAATTTTTCATATTGTCAAAAACTTCCAAATGTTCTTTATTAACCTAATCATTACCTTTTAAATTAATTTCTAAGTACTCTAAATTCATCAAACCACAAATAGATTTTGAAAGTATTTCAAAACTTTCCACGGAAAAATAGGTATTATGAAAATTAACATTAAGGCTTTTTATCTATTAATTAACCTAAAGAAGCTAACTTAATTCATATAGTTAATTATCACTTACATATTAATCTTCCAAATCTAAAAATAATATATCTTTAGATTAAATTTCGTTATCAATTTTTATCACTTTCTAACTTTTGCTCAAATATAGAGTAATTTTCATTTTTTCTAAAGAATATACCATTTATTTATCATCCGTAGATCCTTCATTAATAATAATTTCAAAAAGATCAGAAGGCGGAATATTTCTTAAAATAAAATAAAGCTATGCATTATCCAAAATACATGAAGAAAACTGTGATAAATTGAGTTTTATTTCTCTATTTATGATTGTAAAAACATACATGTAATTTATTTTTAAATATATATCTGAATTCTTTTTAGAATAACTATCATTATCTAATGAATATTCTTCTATAATTTGCTATTTTTGGTTAAAAATTTAATTTACTTAATCATAAAATTACTCATCGTCTTCATTTTCAACTTCTAATTCACCATATTCACTATCAGATTCTAATTTTTGATATTATTTGACAATTTTCGATATTAATTTAATACATTTATTATTATCAACTTCTTCATTTATTTAATAAACCTATCTATTATCTTCTATTTTAATCAAAAACTCATTATTAACTTCTAAATAATTACATTTAGAAATCATTTCAATTAAAAAATCGATTAAATATATTTTAAAATCAACTAAAATTACCATATTTTTTACAAAAGAAATAGAATAAGCCAAATACTACAAACCGACTTCTGAAAAAGAATAATTTTTTCTCAAATTAAGTTTTAAATTTTTAATGTTTTTATTTAAAGTAAAAAGAGTAAAACCTTCATTTTCTATACGATTTTCATAAAAGCATAAATTCAATTTATCTATATTTTGTAATTTCTCTAATTATTAAGTCAATGTTGATATTGTAGTTACATTATTTTTAGAAAAGCGTATTGTTAAATTTTTTAAATTTTAAAAATTGGAAAATTGCATTGAAAAAATTTCACTATATATTAATAAGTCAGTATCTTCTATTTAACACAAGCCAAAATCTAATTAAATGTCTTCCAAATTTTTCATTAAAAGCATTTTTTCGCAAAGTTTTTGGATAAAATCTTTACTATGGAAAGTATTAGTTTGGAAAGAAAGACCTAATGAATGTATAAATGTGTATTAGACTAATATTTAGAAAAGAATATCAAGGTTATCTTTAAAATCTTCACATTGTGTTTTAAAAAGAACTATTTTTGCTTCATCCCAAATTTTTAACTAAGTTATATTTTAGTTTTTTTCTATATTTTTTAATAATTATTCAAGTGAGTTAAAATCGTGAATTATCACATTTAAAAGCTTTATTTGGTTTTAAAGAGAAATTGCTATATTTATGTATTATTCACAATTTTGTTAACGTAAATGTTAAAATCTCCATTTTTTAGTTTATGATTGGAGTATTTAATGTTTTAGTTTATTATTATTTAATGTATTTTCCATATTTTTTTGTTATTTTTAAAAAATTAAAATAATTTATTAAATATATTTTTTAGAAATTAAATAATAATTTTTTATAAATTTAGGCATCTTATTTTTATTCTTTAAACATATATATTAATTTACAAATATTTCACTTTTTATATAATATTTATTATAAATTTTATTTTTTAGAATAAATATATTTATACTTAATGAAAAAAATATATTATTAAAATAAATTCATGTTTATTATTTTCTATATAAAAATTATAATTACATTATTTAATTAGATTTTTGAAATAACAAACATATAATTAAATAATTAACATAATAATAAATATTTAAATAGAACTTTAATAATTTATTAACAATTAAAAATATAATATTTATCTATTAAGAAATATGTATTTTTAATAAAAATAAATATAAAAGATTTCACATATTAATATTTATTATATCCTCTAAAAGTATCAAAATTAATTTTTTTATATATTAAATATTAAATAAAATTTATCAAAATAAGTTATATATTACTTAATTATTTTTATTTTTGAACTAAATTTGAGACATTACGTGTTTCTATACTTTTAACTATATATATATAAATACATAAATTATTTTTAATAAATTTATAAATATATATTTAATTAACTAAAATATATATTAAACAAGAAAATCATGAGATAAGCATTTTTATAAAATTATTTTTAAGAAATCACAATTTTTATTTTATTTAATTTAAATTATAACAGGAAATAATTTTTTAATTTATAATTAATATATTTAAATTAAAACATTAAATATCTATATTTTTTTCTTCGAAAAATTCCAAATTAATTTTTTTTATATTAGTCTTTATAAGTAAATAATTTAGTAATAACAGTAAATATATTTCGAAATTGTATACTGAAACATATTCTATAACTAAAAATGCATCTAAAAATCATAAATTTTAAATAAGTTTAAGTAATAAAATATTATAGAACCTTAAATAAAATATTAATATAAAAAAATTAAAATTATAAAATTTTTATTAGGACATTATTTATATAAATTGATTGATAATTGGTAATTAATTTTTAATCATACTTTAGCTATTATAATTAATAAAATATAATATTATTTTAAATAAAAACAAAATATCGGAATAAAACATAAATTACTTATTTATTTTTTTATAATATAAATTATTTTAATTATTTATTTAAAATTAATTATTAATAACATAATATTATTTTAATAAATTTATATTATTTTATAATACTATTCATATAAATATAATTTAGTTTTTGATTCAAAAATTAAAATAATTATTTATAATATTAATATAAAAAATAAAATCTTTTAAAATTATTTTTAATGATATTTTAAACAATATTAATATATAAAAAATATATATCTAAAAAAAAAGCCCTTATTTATATTAATATTTCAGAATTTTTTTTTTAAATTGTCTTAGATATTTTTTTTTTAATAATATTCATTTTATTTATTCAATAATGATTATCTTTCTTATTCTTTTAGCTAATCATATTGCTCTTAATCAACTTTAAAACATAAACTTGGTAACATAATAACAAATAAAACAATACATGCTACAATTAAACTTTATATCATATCATAGAATTTTTCATCTGTCATTTTAATAAAAAAAAAATAGTAAAAATAATAAATTATTTTAATTTATTAATATTTTTTTTTAAAATATTATACATTATAATACTTTTTATTAAAAAAAATTCTTTTTAATATAAATTTAAATATTTAAATAAAAAAATTGTAAATAACGTCCTTTTAAAAGAATAATCACATATAAATGATAATTACAATATTTCTATTAAATTACTACTTTAAACAAATAAACTATCAATTTTAATTCTGTTAATAATCAATATTTTATAATAACTAATGTATCTAAAAATCACAAGACTTAAATTTTGATCAATGAATATATTTGCTGACGTAAAATATGAAATAAAAAAATATTTAAATATAACTAAAAAATACATGCTTTCGGAATTGCAAAGCATTATCTTATTATACTTTTTAATTTAAAATATTTAATTAATGCTAACTAAACAGCTAAAACAGCAAATTATACATAATTTTCAAATAATTTTTTTGAAAGAAACAATAACTGTACTTATATAAAGATAGTTATAAAAAATAGATGGTAAGATGTGTACTTTGCGCAAAATTATTTAATTTTTGTTTATTTTTAATTCATAAAATATATATTTAGTGAAATAATAAATTTATTTTGGAAAATACAGTTTTTAAAAAAATGCATTAAAGTAGAGGCCTATTTCGAAAACTAATAAGAAAGAAAATATATTAAATATGTAAACTCGATTATATTTTTATGAAACAAATTAAATTTAATTTCAAATCGTAATAAAAAGTATATCCTATTACGTACTATATAATTTTTATCTAAAGGCGATACATATATATAAAAAGAGATATTAAAATAATAAACATTCGAGAAAAAAAGCATAAAAATAAGAGATTTAGCATTTGAAAAAGGTAAAAAAAGAGATTAAATAATCAAATTTTCTCTATTGATTAACAATAATTATAGAATAGTTTAAATAGATTATATATATATATATATATATATATATATATATATATATATATATATATATTTATATATATATATATATATGAAAGCTCTATATCTATTTTGATTTTTGACTATTAATATTTAAAATTACTTTAAAAAATTATTTTTTAAAATATCTAATTATGAAAAGAATTATTTTAATAAAGATTATGTTTTTTTTTATATTTTATGGTAAAACGAATAAGTTTAAATTTTTTAAAAAATATTAAATTTTATTAACAACTTATATTAATTATTTTACAAGAAAAAAATTCTTTAAATTCAATTTGTTAAATTTTTCAATTTTTACCAAAAACTGCATTAAATATTTCAGTTTAAATTTTTAAAAGATATAGAATAAATTATACTCATTATTTAAGAACCTTAAATATACTTTATTACTCAAAGTGTATTTTTCTTTTATAAAAAGTCACTTAAAATCTTATTTCTGTAGAATGTAGAAAAATAGCATTCTAGTTCTCTTTTAAAAATATAAAATAATTAATTTAACAAAAAATATCCTTATAATATTTATGTTTAAAAATTTAATTATTAAATTTTAAAATAAAATTTAAATATTATAAATTAATATCTATTCAATTAAATGATTAAAACACCAAATTTATAATTTTTGAAGAATATTTTTTAAAAATATATATATATATTTAAGGAATATTAATAAAAATTAAAAAATATAAGCATATATAATAAAAACAATAAAGAAAATCATTATAAAGCAGCTCTGATACAATCAATAAAAGACTCTTTTATATTATTACTAAAAATCTAATTAATTCCATTTAGATTTTTACATTTAAGTAATTATTATTACTATAATCTAAAAACACCAACTGAATATAAAGCCAATATATCTAAACTTTAATACCCAATTATTCTATCGAAAAGTAAAAATAAGTTTTCTATTGTTGTAAATCCTATAAAACAATAATAAATCCAAGGAAAACAAATTCTTAAAGGTTCAATTCCTTTTTTTAAAAAAAATTAAACAAAAATATTATATACGTGGAAATAAAAAAACTATATGCGTATATATAAATAAAAATACCTATAGAATCAAAATGTTCAGCTAATTTTGGGCATTGGAAAAAGAATAATTCCTCAAAAACATTACATATATTAATAATTCCATTTTATAAAGAAGTAATAGTATGTAAATAACAGAAAAAATTGCAATAAAATTCTTTAAATAGTCCATATACAATTTCGACTTTATTTGAACAATAACCAAAAGGTGCAACATATAAAGAAAAATGTTTCATTGGAATAGTACACACTGTAGAAGGTATTTTTTATAAATTTTATTCATTTAGTTTATGAAAAGCATAAGAAAAAATCTTTATTTTTTCTTTAACTTAATTATCTCTTATAAAGGCTTAAGTTATTCTTTCAACGATTTCTTAAAAAACAAAATATTATTCACTATCAGCTACTTTCTATATTAAAAAGTATAAAAAAATATTACATAAAAAAAAATTTAAAATAAAATAAATACACAAGAATCTAATTCTAATAATTCATCATATAAATATTGCTTTTTTTCACTTTCTTCTTCTAATTTAGCAAAAACCTTAATAATGAATAATTGTTTAATATAAAATAATATATATATATATATATATATATATATATATATATATATATATATATATGTATTTATATATTTACTTTATAAGAATTTGATTCTATTCCAAAATATCTTAAATATAATTCCACTCTTTCTCCATTTGGAAAACCTCCTTTTGCGATTTATTAAATTTCACTTGCTAAAGCTTCCGAATCAATAAGATTTTTCGCTTTTTTTTCTCTATTTTTATATTCTTATGAATTTCTATTTTCAATAACATCATTAGATAGTAATAATTCATATTTTCTTTTATAATCGTTTATATTTATATTTTATTAAAATTGAACTTTAATTAATCCTTAAGAAACGCTTTAAATTATTGAAGGATTTCTTATTTATTAGAGAAAATTAAGGAAATTATTCTCGTCATATATGTACAATAAATCCGCATTTTCTACATCTTTTTATTGGTTGTATTTTTCATATACATAGTCATAATTTTTTAATACCAATTCAGTCCATTTTAGCTTTTAATGATTAATAAAATCGTATTAATCGGATTAAATAGGCTCTATTTTGACACTTTTATTCGCACAATTCATTATTAGGGACTTCAATTGGTCTTCTATTCCATTTTGAGTGGAATATTGTTGGATGGTTTAGAGATTGATTAAGTCATGAGGTAATTTTAATTTAAGTTCCTTTAATAATTAAGATTTTAATTTCCAATATAATTTCGATTCTTTCATCTTCATTAATATTTTATATTTTTTATTATCGTTATTATCTATTATTTATTCAGTCATATTTATTATTTATTTTAATATTTTTTAAAAAAAAATAGTAATTATTTATAAAATAAAAAAAATCAAAATCAAATTATATTAAATAGACTTTTAAACTGAATTAAATAAATAATTAATTTTATATTACAATATAAATAATAATAAATCTTAAAGTTTTCTTTTTTTTTATAGATTAAACAAAAAAACTATATATATATTTTTAATAGTTTAATAGCTTTTTTCTTATCTTTTAAATTTGAAAATTTAAACACTTTTTCATTAATTTATTTATTTTATATAAAATCTTAACTTTTAATGGTAAGTTACTACATTAAATATAAAAACAATTGTAAAATAAAAAATTAATTGTAATATTTTTTTTTGCACTGTAATCTTATTTAGTTTTTAAAATTCTTTAAAACATTCACAAAAATTTATAGATAGGTTAATTTCTGTTTTTATTTTTATGTTATAATTATTTGTTCTCCATATCTTATATTTTTTATTAAAATTAAATATAATATTATATAAATTTTAATTTAATAAAAAAATTCTCACTAATTTTTAACAACTCTTAAATTTTCAAAGAATTTTTATTTTTTTTATAATAAAATATTTTTATTTTTTTCAATAAAATTATGATTTTTTTTTAATTAATTTAAATTATTGCTTTCTAAAAATTATACCATTATTTATTAAATAGTATTAATTAGTTTATTATCTTATTATCTTATCAATTTCCTTTTTAAAAAACTTTATTATATTTTTCTATAATTGATTTAATATTTAGAAAATTATTTTTATTGATTTTATATACTAAAAAATAATAAAAATTCACTACTGTTTTTATTAAAATTAAAAGAGCTATCTATCTTGAATATTTATTTTTCTTTAGGCTTCATAATAATTTAAAAACATTAATTAAATATTTTTATTCTGATTTTTCAATCTATTTCTAATAATTTAAAAATGCTATTCAAATTTTTTTTACCCATAATAGATTTTAAGCATTAAATGTATTCTATTTATTTATTAATTTTTTTAAAAAATATTCTTTTTATACTATAATATAATAATTGATTCAAACCTTTTTTTTTCCTTAAAATTATTTGTTGTAAAAATAAAAAATAATTTTTTTGTTATAATCTGAGCATTTTAGTCTATAAGTTTATAAATTCTATTATTTTATTTTTATTGATATTTATAAAGATAAATTTTATAAATATAACGATTATATTTTAATAATGTAAATAGTTTTATATTGAGATAGAATATAATTATCATATTTTTTTCTTTTAATTTTATTTCTGATATTTAATATCTTTAAAAAATGATTTAAACAATTGTTTATATTTTCCACCATATATTTAATTTGAATTATTAATAACTTTAAATAAAATCGTAAATTTCACTAATATGACCATATATTTTTTTATTTATATAAAAAAGAAATTAATATAATTTAAACATAAAATTCATAATATTATGTAGAAAAAATAAAAATTTTATATGATCGTACTTTATTTTTTTTAATAAAATATAATATCTTTCAATATATTTTCTTATATAAAGTTTAATTATTTTGTTAATATTAAATTTCTGGATAATATTTAGCTTTTATATATCAAATATCATTCATAATATAAATTTATTATCATAAGCAAAATAAGTAACTATAAATTTAGAATAAATATTATTGTAAAAATATATTCAAAATGTTTTCAAAAATTATATTTATTTTAAATAAAATTATATATTAAATGGATTATAAAGTGATTAAATCACATAATTTTAAATTAGCATAATATTAAATGTTCTATATTTATATTTTAAAATATATTAATATTATATAATTAAATTTTTTATTTAATTAGGGTTTTGCATTCATAGATATTGAATCAATTTTTATACTTTTTAAATTTTTATTTATTAAATTAATTAAACTCTATTATATTTTTATTTTTCTTTTAAAATATATTAGATATATATTTTATAATTTTATATATCTATGACAAAAAATATATAAAATGAAAATTATAATAATAAAATTAAATATTAAATTTTATTATATTTTACGAAATTATGAAAAATATTCTAAAACTATAATATAAAAATTATAAATTATAAATTTAAAATAATAATATATATATAAAATTGATTATATTAATATAATTTAACAATAATATTTAATTAATTTATTAGTTTTTTTGGCTTTTAATTACATTTTTTTATAAAAAAAATAAAAAATAAAAATGAATCAAGAAAAAGTATGTTTTTAAAACTAATAATTTATTGAAAGTACAGAAAAAATATAAAATTAAGAATAATAAATTTAATTATAAGAAGATCAAGAAAAAAAATAATGGAGTAAAAAATATAAATATATTTTTATTTTATTTGATAATAAAAAAATAATTTTTAAAAAGTATAGTAAAAATATATTATATAAATTCCTTTTAATGAAGACTAAAACGAAGTTAATATATAAAAATAAGATTAAATAGAACTAAAAGAAGGTTTAAATGAAATTAATATAGAATGTTAACAAAATTATTAAGAAAAATAAGACATAGAATTATAAATATAGGAATAAAACTTTAAAAATAAAAATGATATATTATAAACTTAAATTTAATTAAATCCTAATAAAGATAATATTTTACGTGGCACGGATAGTTAATAAGAAAATCAAAATCATTCACAACACGAAATAAATTAATAAATGAGTACAGAATTCCCTATATAAAAAGATAATTTAGATTAAAACATTGATAATAATATATAAAACTTAAATAATCAATAAGAATAAAATTAGCTGCCTTAAAATTAAAATTAAGAAAATTAAATATAATAAGGTTAATCTATTTTAAATATACTTCATAAAAAATTATTACATAATGCTTAAATATATAGATAATTAAATAATGATTTATATGTAAGCTATAAATATTAAACTATTTTACTTTTTTTAGTATTTCTTCCATCTTCTATAGGATTTTTAATTTTATTAATTTTTGATATAATTGAATTTTGTAATATTACAATAACAGTATTTATTTTATCTTATTTCTTATGCGCATTAATATATTCATATGAGAATTTTAATTTATTAAGAAAACTTAAATTAGCTTTATAGTATTTTAAATATTTTAAAATTGAACCTTCTAAATTATAATTTTTTAATGTTATTTTAGAATAAATATAAAAACAAATTTAAAAAAATAACGAATATTAAATAAATAATTAAAATTGTATTATATAAAATGGTGATATTTAAGAAAATCAATAGCAAATAATTATTTAAAATTTAAATCAAATAATTTAATTTTAAGAATAATTAAGAAATTAAAATGAAACAATATAAACGAATAAATTAAATTTCTTAAAAATGTAGGACTTAAACTATTTAATATTTTTTTATTCTATTTAAAATTAGTAAATTTAAGATGATAATATTTTAGTACCCAAATAAAATGATGCATTAGAAGAATACTATAAAATCTTTATAAATCATTTATTATAATAATCATTATACTTTAATTAAATAAATCATTTTTTTATTCCTAGAGTTTAGCTTGAATAAATTTTAAAATAATATAATTTACCTTAATTAATTTAAGATTTAAAATATATTTTCTTCATATTTTTTTAAGTGTATATATTATCAATATCAATATCTTCAATATTTATAACTTTTTGCTTTTAATATGAAAAAATAATATTTTTATCTATTATTTTATTCTTATAAAATTAGATTATTTTAAAGATAATATTTGCTGCGTGCATGATTGTTTTTGGAGCTGTTTATATTATATTCTATTTATTATTTTGTTGTTGCTTAAAAAAGAAAATTAAAAAAAATAAAATTTAAACTTAAGAATATTAGAATATTCTCAAAAAAATAAAAAATTTTCTTGGTAGAGACGAATAAGATGATAATTAATGTATTATTTGTTTATAAGATTTTGAAAAATAAGAATAAGTTTATTTTTCTGAATGTTGTAAAAAAATTTTTCATAAATAATGTATTTCAGCATGGTATTTAAAAAATAGTAAATGCCCATTATGTAGAAAAGTTATAAAATGATTATTTAAAAATATAAATAGGGAAAAAAAGAAAAAAATTATTCGAAAAAACAACTAAACTTATAAATTTTAAATATAAATAAATGCTTATTTATTTTTTTAAAATTATTTTATTTTATTTATTATGGAATTAAAAAAAACTAAAAAATAAACTAATATTAATTCATAATTTTTAAACAAATCAATATTATTTACAATTAATAAATACATATATAAAAAATAATACATAAATACAATATTTATAAACAAAATATTTCTACAAACAAATAATATTTTTTATTTTTACATTTTTTTTATTTTTTTCAAAATTTTTTCTTTTATTTAATTTTACTATTAGAAAATTAATTATTTTGAATAAAATTTTAACTATTATTTCTAATATTATCAACTCTATTTTTCTCAATATGAGTAAGTACATGTTTACCTAAAATAATTTTTTTATTTTAAGAATTTTTTTTAAAAAAAGGCTTACCATAACTATTTGATACGATATCATTATAAATTAACTCATTTTATAATAAATAAGCACACAACTTTTATTTAATATCAAAATTAGACTTCTCATAAAATCTCTATACAACATAATTTCCATAAGCATTTTTTGTCAATTTAATAATGCCAGTACTTTTATTTAAATTATATTATAAAACTAATATAAAAAATTTCTTACTCTTAACTTTAATTATTAAATTAGCTTAATAAAACATCCAAAACACCTAATTTGAATGAATCATCTGAAAAAAGTATAGATTTTTCAGTAACATTAGAAGCAAATTTATTTAAAGAAAGACAAACAAAGTTTTCTTTTATTATTTTAAGCATTTTCTGTTTATAATAATTAGATCCTTTTTCAATAATATATTAAATAATATAATTTCCATATTAACACTTGCACAAATCAATTATATTTTCCATTAATTTATCATATATTTCTTTTGTCTTTTTTTATTTCCAAATATATAATGTTATTAAAAAAAAAAATTACTTCATCGGCAACACACAATTCTAATATTCTCTAAATTACTCTACAACCGTATGGATGAAATGCAAGTTAATTTATCTTTTTATATATATATATATATATATATATATATATATATATATATATATATATATATTATAACAAGATTATACATTTTAAATAACTTCTCTAATTATTCCAGAAAACTTAGAAGAACTAATTGTTTCAAAACATTTCTAGATAACATGATTGCCATGTTAATCTTAAATACATACCATTATTTTATCATTAATTTCTTAAATTATTCCTTCCTGTAATTCCGGATAGTCTTTTAATTCTTCTAGTGCTTTCTAAATAACTCTACATCCATAAGTATGTAAAGATAAATCTAAAACTTACCCCTTTAAAAGCTAATATAGTTATATTTTATGTTCAGTATTGCCTGTTTATATATATATTTATTTTTATAATTTTTTCTTTTTTTAACCTTTTTCAAAAAACTTTTAAATAACGTAATTTCCAAACTAATCTTTCATTAAATTTAATGCTTCTTGATAAATTTTTTAGAAAATAATATTTTTTTATTCAATAGAAGAGCTTTCAAATTATTTTTAAATCATTCTTGAACTATTTTAGTCTTTACATGATTCTATTAAATCAAAATACATATTATCAAAATTATTAAAATTTTTGGAGTTATTTTCTTTGATCTTTAACTGAGATAAATTTAATTATAATTATTATTAATCATATTATTAATCATTATCAAAAAATTATTAATAATAATTATAATTTTCTCTATTTGATTATTTATTATTTTATTTTCAAAAATAAATATAATAAAAATAATAATTATAAAAAAATTATTTATAAATGTAAATATATAAATTTTTACTAATTTTATTTATTTTTTTATATAATATAAAAGAATTTAATATATTATATATATAAAATTTTTAATTACTAATAATATTATTTGCTCTCATCATAATTAATAAAATAGAAATTTTAGTTACTATTATTCGTATCATAATATGGTTTTTAATCTTTGCCTGCTTAAAACTAATATATTATATTATTTTAATTGAAATTATATTAATCATTAATTTATTAATTATTTTTTTTAAGTTTAAATGTATTTTCGCTTTATTAAAAAAAAGATTTTTTTTCTTGATCAGGAAAATCTTTTTATCCTTATACGAGAGGTGGAGCAGATTTATTTTCGTGTCTTAGTTATATCGTGTCATCATCTATTTTTTTGTTTTATATCATTTTTATTTTTATTTTTATAATTAAAATTTTTAATTCAGTTTTGTTTTTCAAGTTAATTTTTGAAAAATTTATATGTTTAATTACCATCTAATATTCCTTACATAATTAAATTATCTTCATCCTAATTAAAAAATGACATTTTTTATTAACTTTACATATTTTACATTTTTTTCTTTTTTTTCTTTTTTATTTTATTATTTTATAAAAAATTATATATACTGTATTAACTATATTTTATAATTATTATTAAAATTTTATATTGTTTTAGAAAAGATTTTATTTTTTATAATTTTAATTAAAAATATAAATATAAAAATTTATTAAATTTTTATTACATTGAAATATTAATATATAAAAAATTAATATATTGTTTTACAGAAGGTTTTTTTGTTATTTATTTTTTAAACTTAATCAATAAAAAATACCAAAATAATTATGAAAATAAATTAATTATCAAAACTATATAAATTTAAAAATTTTTCTTACTTTTTTAGTTAAAAATAGTATTTAAATAATATTGACAACTTTTATAAATTGGATATAAGAGTAGGAAAAATTATAGAATGTTGGAAAGTATATAAATATTAATTATAGAATATGTTTATGTTTAATAATCTATATACAATTAAAATAATAACCAAAAAATATATTTATAAAAAAGCATCCAGAAAGTGAAACATTATATTGCGAAAAAATATAAGTAGGATAACAAGAGCCACTTTTAGTAGTATCCGGTCTACAAAAATATATTGCAATTGAAGATATGCAAGGATTAATAATAGTATTAACAAATTTAAAGCCTCGAAAAATGGCAGGTTTTATTTCAAAAAAAAATAATGTTTTATTTAAAAAAAATAATGAAATATAAAATAATTTAAATCAAAAGGTATTTAATCAAACGGAATGGTATTATGTGCTTCAAATTAAGAAGGTACAAAAGTTGAACTTTTAAGGCCAAATGAAAATTCTAATGTCGGTGAAAGAATATTTTTGGAAAACAATGAATAAGGATTTTCTTAAGAATTTCAGTAAATTTTAAATCCTAAGAAAAAAGTATTAGAAAGTGTTCTTGAAGGGCTTAAAACTAATCAAAACTTAGAAGCCAATTATTATGGTATAATATATATTAAAGTTGAAATTTTAAATATATGATAAAAATAAAGGTATGCTCTTAAAAACAAAGATTGGAAATATAAAATGTCAATCATTATAGTTATCAAAAATATCATGAAATTAATTAAAATAAGTAAGTAAATATGAATATATATATATATATTATTAGTTTATAAAAGTATTTTCTTTAAATATTTAAATTAATAACTATTTATTAAATACATTTAATTATTTACAATAATTATTAAAAAGTTTTTTATTATTTTTCATTTATTTTATAATCATAAAAATTTATTATAAGATATATTAAACAAAATATAATATTTTAAAAAATCTAAATTAAAATTCATAAATTATATAATTTATATTTAATTTAAAAGTTCGAAAATAAATAGTTTCTTTAAATAATAATATAAAATTTTAAATATGTTACTAGGAAACTTTAATTTATATTTTATTTAGCTAATATATTGTATTTATATTTAATTAATAAAATTTATATGTCTAAAACAAATTTTTATTAGAAATATATTATAATTTTTTATTTTTTTTTAAAAAAAATATAATTTATTTTTTTATTATAAAAAATAAATATAAAATTAAAATAAAAACAATTAATCAATAACATCTAAAAAACTAAAAATTTGAAATTAAGGATTAAAAAAATATGTATTAAAATAAAATAATGTAATATATTGTTTATATATATAATTTTTTTATTTGTTTAATTTTTCTTTCAAAAATCAATAAAAATAAAATATTACACATTTTTACCATTTTTTTTTTGTTAATTGAATTTTAAAAAGAAAATATCTAAAAAACAATATGAACAAATAATATTATACTTATATTTTTTTATTAACTATATTAGTTAAATACATAAAAAAATAAATTTTAATTGTTTAAAACAATATTAAAAAAAGAAAATCATTAAATAAAAAAAATTGAGTTTTATAAAAACTTCAAATGATGCATAAAACATAAAAAAAAATATGAAAATTAAATAGTTTAGTATAATTTGAAGAATAAAAAAATCCAAAACAAAATGTAATGAAAAATCTATTAATATGATAGAAAATAAATATAAAAATCAACTCTATTTTTATTAAAAATATTTATAATAAAAAAAATATTGGAAATAATTTAATAAACAAAATTTAAATAGTAATTATTAAAAATTTATATTTAATAATTCATAATTTTCTAAAATTAATGTAGAATCTTAGTTTTATTATGAAAATTAAATAAATAAAAAATAAACAATAATTGTAAAAAAGGTATATATATAATAATTTATAAATTTCTAATAATATCGCTGATACTAAGTTTTTTATGAAAATTTAATATTATCTAAGAAGTTTTCGTATATTATCCTTACGTTACATGTAAACAATATAGCAACTGTTATTAAATAATATAAACATTATATCAATAAAAAATTGTTTAACGTGGTAATAAAATAAAAATAAAAATATCCTTATAATGTTTCTAATATAAAAAAAACATATTATTTTTATAAATTTATAATTATTTATATTGAAAATTTTCATTTTTCCTCATCTATTTATTGCTCTTCTTCGGTTATATCCTTTAATTTATTTTAAATGAATTAATATATATTTTTTATTAAAAAAATAATACCTTTTAACATATATAAACATAATGAAATTTATCTGAAGAATCTTCAGTTATAGCCTTTGTTGGTTTAGGAATTTAATATTCTGTAACATGCCATTAAAATTCAGGCTTTATTATATAAATATATACTATATATATAAGAGTAACAAAAAAAAAAATATACTTTTTATAAAATATTCTTTCTATTTTCAGGTAATCCATAAGAAATTAAAAAATATACTCCTTTATTATTTAAAACTCTATATATTTCCGAAAGAACTTTTGAAGAATTTATTGTGGAACTTTCTCCGCATAAAATGCAATCTAATGTTCCTTTATCAATCACAAAATCAAAAGAATTTTATTAAAATTCCATTTATTTAACATCCATGCAAATGTCTTGATTTTTATTTTTGAATAACATTGTTATATTTATATTGTTTACATTTAAATGTTTCCCCCCTATCACTATATTTTTCTTACATGTTTTTTATAACAGTTTATGAAATGTCTATATTTGTTATATTTAAATATCCTTCATCATATAATTCTTCACTTAATTCTTTTTTTTATATATTAATTATATATTGAAATTGCTATTCTTTTTTACTTGAACTTCCTGCACCTACATTTAATATAACACTTTCTGATGTAATATATTATTAAATTAGATTTTTAAGTCCTTTAAATCTTTAATACCAATCAAATGGGTCTGCTTCTCTTGATTTTTTTTTAATTTTATGCCAAATTTAAAAAAATTTAAAATACCTTTAATATCTGTCTTCCCAGTACTAAGGATTTCCATATTAATTCATTTAAAATTCAATTTTATTTTTGTTTAAAAAATAATTATTTTATTTTAAAATAAAAAAATATTTTTAATTTATTTTTTAATTAATAAAAAAATAAAAATAGTATAAATTTTTTTAAAAAAATGAGATATAAATTAAATAAAAAAATTATGAAATTTTATGGAAACATTAAAAAAGAAAATTAATAAATTATTTAATTTAAAATATTAAAAAAAAGAATAATTTTTAAAAATAATACATATTTGTAAGTAATTTATTTTTTAACTAAAAACCTATCTAAAAAAATAAAAATATGAATTATATATTAGAATTTTAATTCTAAAATATTTGTAAAATACTAAACAGTTTTTACAAATTAAGAAAAAGTACTATTTTTATATGCATCATTTTTATTCGAGATCTTTCAAATACTGCTTATTTTAATTTAAATGTTTAAATTTTATTAAAATCATAATTTGTTTTCATTTTAAGTAGTATAAATTCAGTTAAAACCGATAAAATATTAATAATATCTTCATCTTCTTTAATAAATTTTATTTCTTATCAAAAAATAGAATTTCTATATTAATCATAAACATAAATAGAGACTAAAATTAAATTTTTGACAATATAATTAAAATTTTTATCAATAAGTTTATTAAATCTATCATCTATTTAAATAAATTAAATATTAAGGCTATTATCTGTAAATTTTACCTAATAAGCCTTAATATAAATTAAGTTTCATTTAATCTTTATTTTAAGAAAGTAGCTTGTTTTTTTATTTGTGTATTAAATATATATTTACTTAATCACATTGGAGAATTTTCGATATTTAAAAAGTTACTTTTTCCAAAGCTTAATTTAAAGACAAAGAGAATTTAAAAGTTAAAAAAATAATATTTTTTTTTTTAATTTGATTTAAATAAGTTATATAATTAAAAGAAAAATCTTGATTTTATAAAGAATAATCATATTTTTTTTAATACTTGAAATTAAATAATTTTTTTAAAAATTTAAATATTTTTATTTTATAAATAAGCATAATTTAGTAAAATTTATAAATCATATTCATTTCTTTGATTTTTATATTTAATAAATTTTCTTAATTATAAAAAACTTATTTTATTTTTTGTGAATAAAAAGATATTTTACAATCAATTCCTGTAAAAATAATTATTAAAAATAAATTTTTTTATTATAAAATTTATTTAGAAAATTATAATGATTGATTATTTATAATAAAAATTTTTTGTTAAAATTAATTTATTTATAAAAAAATTGTTATTATTTGATACTTTTAAGCGATATTTATTTTATTTTTTAATTTTCATTTATTAATATTCCTGAATATAAAATTTATTCATTTTTTATTAATATAAAACAATAAAAATATTTGAATTTAACATTTATAAAATATTATTATTATTAAAATTTATGTGTTTAAAAAATAACTAATAACTAAATTAACTAACTAATCTAAAAAAAATTGCTTAACCCAAAAAAATAAAATTTCTTATAAAAATAAAAAAACAAACTTATAAAGATAATAATAATAATAATAAAAAAAAATATAATTTAAATATAGATTAAAATATATATATAAATATATATATATATATATATATATATATATATAAATATATACATTCATATACATATTCGTATAAAAAAAAAATACTTATAAATAATAAATGATAAATAAAAGTTTTAATAATTCAATATTAAATGATGATTTCTAATAAAAAACTTTATTTACAAATTGTTAAAATTTAAATGAAAGACCTAAAGCAAATAACTAAAACTCTAAAACAATCAAAATTATAAATTATTCCCTTCTTTACAACACTAAGCAAAAAGCTAAAAGAGTATTCCACCCTGATATAAACAAAATAATGAACACAACAACTCAAATAATTGCAAAAGTAGACCAAAAACAAGATTTAAATAAGACATTACAACCTTCTAGCTTCAAACCAACTAATCATAATTTACTTTAACAAGTAAAAATATACGGTGCTTCTTTATTTCGTGTAAAATCTCGCTAATATACTAAAAAAGGGGATAAAAATGATAATACATTTTACTTATAAAGTCCAGAAAGGATCGAATAATTAAAAGAATGGAGTCAGCCGAAAAAAAAAAATTTTTTAAAAAAAGTTGAAAATACTCCTTAAAAATAAATGAACTTAAAAGACGAAAAAAACATGGAATTTTTAAAAAGAATTTCATAACCGAAAAAATTTGTTTCTTTAACAAAAGATACTAAAAATAGGAAAATTTTTATCTGCACAGATAATAAATAATTAGAATTTCAAAATAAAATTAGTTTACCGAGAAAATTGGACAATTATGGACACAAAAATAGATTTTAATATAGTATTTGTGACTGTACTGATGGTGATTTATATTAAATTGAAGGAAGAAATCTACAGGGAAAACATTAGTATAATGTTAAAATTTATGATTATTTTTATTAAAATTCGAAATAAGCAGAAAGTAATCTATATTATCCTAAATATTTAAATAAATTTTGATTTTTAAATTATTTCATATATATTATTTTGTAAAGAAGAATTTTTTTCTATTTTTTTTATTGTTTTAATTATTTTATTTGGAATATTTTATTAGTAGTATTTCCTATTTTTTTTTTTCTATGTATACATATTAATTAAATAATAACACATAACTCTTTTTAAATTAATATACTTGCTGTTTTATTTTAATTTGGGTAAATTATATGAAAATAATTTTTATATATATTTATTTTAATATATAAAATTAGATTTTTTCCAATTATATAGAATTAATTTTATTTTGAATAAAATATTTATTTTGAAACTTTTATAATCTCTAATATCATTATAATAATGCTTACTATTTTTAAAAATTTTTTATTTATTAGTTAGAATTTTTTTATTTTTAATTCGTTATATTTTATTTATTTTTAATAAAAAATCAAGATAAATTTTGGCTTTTTTATTGAAAAAGTAAAAATATGTGATAATAATTTATTTAAAAATAAATATTCTTTATATATATATAAAAAATTAAAATTAATATTTATATATTTTTTATAAAAAAAAATGAAATTTTTAAAATAGAATAAATCTTTATTCTTTTTATTAAATAAAAAATTTAATAGTCGAAATTAAAACATAAATTATTATTAAATTTTAGGTTTAGAATAAAACTGCAATTAAGAGTAAATTAAAAAATAATATTTTAATTTAGCAAAAAAATATCATCCTGATATATAAAAAGAATTTTAAGAAAATTTTAAATTAATAAATGAGGCATATGAGACATTAAAAGATGATTAAAAACGAAAATGCTATGATCAAATATTATCAAATAAAAATAATAATTAGCAAAATGAATATCAAAATTAAAAAAATCAATAGATATTATTATATAATAATAATAATAATAATAATAATAATAATAATAATAATAATATTAAAGATATTATTAATCATAAAGAGAATAAGAATGGAGTAATTAATATTATTAAGAAATGCTTAGATAAAAATAATATGTAATATATATTTATATTTTATATTTATTTAAATAATTAAAATAGGATGATTATATAAATTAAATTGGTGAATAAAGATATAATTTTTTTTAAAAAAAGATTTTTATATTGATAATGTTCAGTTTTGGATTTTATTTATTTTTTTAAGCTTTAGTTAATTTAGGTTAACATAAAACAATGTACTAAGTTACAGAGTAATAAACAGGGAAATTATATTATGTAGATGAAATAACTTTTTAAAAAATTTTAAAAGAAAAAGTACATTTTTTATAAATGCTTTTTTTTTTAATTTATTTAAATAGAAATTTTAAGAAACACAAAGAATAAAAAGATCAAAATAATAAGAAAAGCTATTATAATAGAAATTACAAATAAATTAAAATAAAGAATTTTGATATTATGAGAAAATTTATATATATATTTATTATCAGTTTTTATTTTTTTTTATTATTTTTTTAATATTAAAAAAAATATTGATTTTATTAGCATATCTTTGTTGCTGTTGTTTGTGTATTTAATAAAAAATTACAGAAAAAATAAAATAATAATATAATTATATATTCTTTTCATTATTTATTCTACTATATTTATTGTTAATTTTGATATTATTAATTTTGATTAACATTAATTTATTAATTATTTAATTAATTAAATATGTCTTCTATTTTTTTTTTATAAAAATAAAATAATATCAATAATATAATTTATATTTACTATTTGTTTAAAAATTTTAGTTTATATCTTATGCATATTCTAATTTCATATTTTAAAGCATACTATCAATCTTAAATAAAAATTAATTAAATAATATATATATATATATATATAAATATATATATATATATATATATATATATATATATATATATATATATTAAATTACTGCTACATCACTTTAAATATCATTTTTATTCATAATATTATCCATAACTTTTTAACCTATAGTTAATTCATCCATTGCCTATTCGAAATTATTTAATTACCCATACATTTATTCTAGAGATAAGTTTGATGAATGATGTTATAAATAAGGTGTTATTTTATTTAATTATTAGATATACTTTTTTGAAAAAGTTTAGTTTTTTTTTTTTTAATAAAATATACTTAAGCATTTCCTTAATTCATTTTAATTTGAGCGGATATAGCATCTATTTTATGAGACATTTTTAACATATTTTAGCTGAATTTTTATTTAGCCATTGCATTTTATAAATATAATCTTTTATTTTTTTTATTTTTTTAAAAAAACAAGATAATAATTAATGTTTTTTTCACTTAGCTCCTTCTTCGTTTCCCTTTTAAACTGCCTTTTATTAATATATATTAAAAAAATTAATATTATTTTCATTTGTTTATATTAAATAAATTACTTATCTAGCTTTTTCCATAATTTAAATTTATTCTTTTTCTGCTTTCTTTGATTCACGTTCAAATTATTTTTAAGCCATTTTTAAATCTATTTATATTTCTATAGGATCAGCAGGTTTGGGTTATTAAATTGGTTTTTAAGAATCGTTTCCCATTTTTTTTTATATTTTTAATGATTAAATAAAAAATTAAGATTATTATATAAATATAGTAATTTCTTATAATATATAACTTTTTAAATATATATTTTTATTATATCATATAAATCTAATTTATATAATAATTTATTTTTATAATATAAAAAGTATCAAATTAATTTTAAATATTTTAATAAAAAAATTAATAATATATAAAATTACAAAAAATTTTAAAGCATATGTAAATGGATATTTTTTTTAATATTTATATATATATATATATATGTAATCATACTTCTTTTTTAATCTACTTTTATTATTATTTAATTTTTTTAGCTTTTACTATAATATTTTACACAACCAAGGGTTTAATTAAATTAAAATTAATAAATTACTCGTCTTAATTTTACAAATCAATTTCATTTTCTTTTTTTGGAAAGACGACTATATAAACCCATCCATTTTAATAATGTGAAGTAACTTCTTTTATTTATATTTTATTAAACATAACTTATCCGGTAATAATATTTTTTTCAACTATTCCTTTTAATATAGGTTCCCCTATTTTTTTAAAATATATAAATATATTAATATTATTATTAATATATACCAGAATTATTATATTTTATTAATTAAGGAGGATTTTCAGATGTGTATATTTACATTTATAAAGTAATTTTATTTTTATTTTCAACTAATTGCCCACATTTATCTTCTATTTATATTTGAATACTATATAAAAAAAATTAATACTTACATTATTTACAATTTAAAATAATTATTTTTAATAATTTAAAAAATTGAAAATATAGTTTTATATGAAATATATTTTTACTTGAAATTTCTCTCTCTATAAAGAAATTAATTTAGTTAATTAACTAATACAAGTTAATATTAATATTCATCTTAAGGTTTTTAAAAAATTTAAAAATAAATATCAAAATGATGTACACTTTCACTAGTAACTAAATTTCTTTTTAAAGAGTTAATTTCATCCTAGATACTATTTATTAATTCATCTTATTTAATACATTTTGATTTAATATTTTCTATAAAGTACTCATTTTATTGACATAAATTATAGATATTCATAAAAACCTATTGTTAATTATTATTTAAATAAGAATAGCTATTTAAAAAATCATAAAAAGCATAATTCATATTATTAATATCATCTAATCTTTTATTGTTCATTTTTTAATTAAATAAAAAATTATTAATAATTATTTTTAAATTAATATTTAATTATTTTTAATATATAAAATATAAAAGATAAAAAATGTAATTATAAAAATGGACATAATATAATATACAAAATAAATATTATTATTCTATATATATAATAAAAAAATATTATAATTAAATAAAAAATTTGTTTATTTGGATTTTATTATACTATTATAATATAAAGAACTTAAATGTAAACAATATATGAAAATGTTTATATTTTTGCAATTTTATATATATAAAAATATAAAATATAAAAGTATATATATATATATATATATTTATTTATTTTTATATTTATAATTTATATATATATATATATATATATATATTTATTTATTTTTATATTTATAAGTTTATATTTTTATATATTAATTAATTTCTAATTTTTTATAAAAAAAGTAAAGTAAAACATAATTTTTATTCAATTTCAATTTTTTTAAAAAAACTTAAATAAAAATTATAAAAAATAAAAAAATTATTTTCAAATAATTTTTTATATCAATATTTATAATCATGAACGAATAAAGATTCTTATCCAGCTCCATCCTTTGATCCTTCGTATTTACCTTTATAGAATAAATAAAATATGATATATATTTTTATAAATTACCCAATTATGCTTCACTATTAGCTTTACATCTTTACAAAAGTGCTTATTAAGCACTCTTTACATTTTCTTATTTTCCAGCCCAAGCTTTAACACAACTATTTTACAAAGCTCTTCCATAAGAGAATGTTAAGAACCAAGGTCTTCTTACACCTTATAATTTATTCATAGCATTTAAATTTAAAGAAGCATCTTCTTCAGATTATCCACCGCTCAAGAACTTTTTTTTAAAAAATAAATAAATAAATAAACAAACTTAAAAACTATTGTACAAAGACACCAACTAAAGCTGGAGGAATTGTTCTTGAAAGTGCAGTAACAGTTCTAAAAGCAACTTCCGCTGGACTAGCTTTAACTGGGTGATTACTTCCTTAAGTAACCATATTAGGTTTAAGTAAGCAACCTTCCCAGAAGATATTATTTTCTTATAAAGCCTTAACTACTGCTGCAAGTACTCTTTCACTGACTTTTTAGCAAGTTTCAATTGAGTGATCTCCATCACTTAAAATTTCAGGTTCAATAATAGGTACGAGTCCATTAGCCTAACAAATAGCCCCATATCTAGCCAAACCCCAAGCATTTTCTTAAATAGCTTAATCAGTAGGGCATCCATCGGCAGAGATTTTCAATACGGCTCTCCATTTAGCAAATCTGCAGCCGATTTAATAGAATTCCTTGGCCATAGCATCTAATGTATCTAAACCATGAGTTGCAGTTTCGTCTTTTGTTCCAGGAATGTTTTTTAATCCTTAGTCAACTTTAATTCCACATAAAATGTCTTTTTCTTTTAAAACTTAGACAAATTTTTTTCCTGATAAATCGTTTTGTTTAGCAGTTTCGGAATATAAAATTACTCCAGAAATATGTTATTCAAGACCGGGAGTGTGGAACATTAAATCTCTGTAAGCTTAACGATTGCTTTCAGTGTTATCGATTCCTACTGATGTGAATTTTTTTCCAATTGTTCCAGTTGATTCATCGGCAGCTAAGATTCCTTTACCAGGAGTAGCTAATTTATTGGCGTTTTAGGCAAGCTCTTTTCTGAAATCAGTCATTTTTTTTTTAATTATTTGTTAATTTTTATTTTTTTAGTTATAGAATAATATCACTATTAATTTATTTTTCCTATGATTTTTTTATTTTTTATTATATAATTTTATCTTTGAAAACATAATTAATTTTTTAAAGTTCAATTAATATTTATCATTAATTTTTTTTGTTTTTGGTTAGCTAAATAGAAATATAATGATATAAAAATATATTAAACAGAATATAATTAAAATAGCAATATTATAAACATTATTTTAATACTAAAAATATATTATGAACATATAAAATCAGTTTTTTAGCATTATAATTATAAAAAATATGCATTAAAATATATAAAAATTTTATTTTTTTATATATAATAAAAAATTTAAGTATATATATATATATATATATATAAATTAATTAAGATATCTATTTTTTAGTATTATATTATTTAAAAATGTTTTTTTTTTTTCATTATATATAAATAAATAAAATAATAGTATAGTTTTAAAAATGAATTTATATTTTTGTTATAATCTTAAATATTTCAAGGTTAATTTAAAAATTATCTATGAATAATTTAAAAAAATTATTTTTTATATTTTACTTTTAATTGATAATAAAAAAAAAAAATATATTATAAATATATATTTTTTTTATTTTTAATAACAATATAATAAATTAATATTTTTTTACTAATTTTATCATATATATATATAAATTTATCAATATTTTACTAATAAATAATCATAATTTTCTAAATAAAATATATATAACAATAATAATAATTAATTTATAAATAAATTTTTTTTCTATTAATTATTTATTTATATTTTCATTTATAAAAAAAAATATGAACATATAATATTAAATAATATATTAAATGAATAATTATAATAATAATAAAAAATTATATATATATATATATATAAAAATAGTATTAATAATGTATTTTTACAATATTAATAATAATATTTTTTTTTTTTTAATATAAATTATCTTTATTTATTATTATGTATTTTTTTAAAATATAATATTATTAAAATTCTTATATTCATTTTCCTTTTTTTATTTAAATACATGCATATATAAAATTATTATAAATAATATTTTATATCTTTTTAAAATATATTTATTTTAAAAGATATATTGCTTTAAAAATTTATTAAATAATAATTATATATTTTTTAATTTATTTTGTTTGTATTTTAATAATATTTTGATGTATATAGCTTTATATTAATTTAACATATCATACTAATTAATTAAATATAAAATATATAATAATAAATATAAATTAAATGATTACATATGCATTAATAATTAATAAATAAATATAAACAAATAACAAAACTAATATTAAATTATTATCAACACATTATAAAAATATTACATATTTTAAATATAAATATAAATACAATAAAACATATTCAATTAATTAATAATTAATATAACAAATTTATAGCAAATCTATATAATTCTTTTTTGTAAAAAAATATTAATTATTTATTTATTTAATTTATTTTATATATAAATTATCATAATTTATAAAAATAACTTTTAATTCAGGATTATAAAATAAAAAGTACATTAAATATAATAAATATAAATAAATTTTAATTTCTGATTAACTATAAATTGAAACACTTATTATTAAGTTAGAAAATTTAGCAAATATATTCATATTTTTCAAATCCAAATTTATTTTTGTATTAAAAGATAAATATCTTATATAATAAAAATGACTAAAATGCTTATAAAAAATCAATGAATATTAATAAAATAATATAAATTAACTTAATAAAATCAACTTTTTAGAAAAAGTAATAGTAATATATATTATAAAAGATTTCAATATATATTATAATAATCTTCAAAAAATATATATATATATATATATATATATATATATATATATATATATATATATATATATATATATATATATATAATTAAAGAAGTTTTTATAACTAATAGAATATTATATTAAATAAAAAACTAAATTTAATCGAAACATTTAAAAAAATTAAATATAATTTTTTTTTTAGAATTATGGATAAATATATTACAAAATAATAAAAAAATTAAAAAGTAAAATTATTATTTTTTATTAAAGAAAATAATAATAAATAATTAGTAATTAAATTGAAAAATAACACTCTAAATAAAATAAAAGCACGATATTAATGTAAATATTAAAATATAATATAATTATAGTGTTTTTATGAAGATTTAATAAAAAATTATTTAATAATAAAATATGCTTGTGATGGAGAATTTCAGTAATATTAAGCAAAATAATATTATAATCTTTAAATCAAGATAAAGTTTAATATTTTATACATTAAATAGAGTTAGCATTATAATATCTAAAAATAAAAAAATATACATTGAGATTTTATAACACAAAATAAAACTCATATAAATTATAAATTTTTTATTGTCATTTTTGAAAGAGAATTAAGATAAACCATTAAAGGAATTTAGATTATATGAATCCAGAAAAAATTAATAATAAAAAATAAAATTATAAAATCGATATTTGGACTTTATGAATAATTAGTTGAAGGAATAATTAATTTTTATTTATAAACTAAAAAATAAATTAGGATAGAATTTTGATATAAATAATATAAAAAAGTTAAGAATATATATAATATTTTAGATATTTAATAAAAAATATTAAAAGTAAATAATTTCATTTAAATAAAAGAAAAAAAAAGTTGTAATCTATATGGCAATGTAAAACAAGCAAAATAAAAATAGTGGTTATATAAAAATATATAGAATATAATACTTATAAACTTATAATTTTAATTTGATTTATTTGTTAAAAATAATAAATATAAAAAATAAAGAAAATAGTTTTATAAATAAATAATAATAAAAAAATAATAAATTAAAATATAGATATATCTAAATTAATAAATATATATATATATATATATATATACAATTTATATATTTTTAATTTAATTTACTAGATTTTTTTTTTATCTTATATAAATATTTAAATTTTTATATATTTATTACTTAATATTTTTATTATTTTATAATAAATTTTATTTTTATAATAAATTTAATAAAATTTATTTTAATATTAATTGTCTTTATAATAATTTACTTTTAATTTATTTTTATATATTTTAATTTTATTTAATTTAATTAATATTAATTTTGTTTTATAAAATTCAATTATATTAATTTCAATTTTTATTTTTTTTAATTTTAATTTTTTTTCATATTAATATATTTAAATTTATTAAAAAAATTAAATTAAAATTCATTTTTTTTTAATATAGTTATTTAAAATATTTGATATTTAATTAATATCAGTATTTTAATTTTATAATGTTTCTTATTAATTACTTGAAGAAGAATTAATTTTTCTTATCATTTAAAAAGGTGAATAGAAATTTTTTTTAATAACTTTTACTTTCGGTAAATCATTTTAATTATTTAAAGGAATATTTATTTATTATTTTCTTATGTTTTTGAAAACATTTTATTCTGACCGATAATTTAAGCTTACATTTTCATAAAAGTCACCAAAAGTTTTAAAATATATATTCTCTTTTTAGTATTAATATTATTTATTTTATGATAAAACATTTTAAATTTATTTATCATTAAAATTATTATTGTCATTAAAATTATTATTGTCATTAAAATTATTATTATCATTAAAATTATTATTATCATTATTATCATTATTATCATTATTATTATTATTATTATTATTATTATTATTATTATTATTTTCTTTAGTTCTTTTTATTTTATTTTCATTAATATTATTTATTTATTTATTCTTTTTTTTATTTATTTGGACTAGAATTTTCAGAAAATTATATTTATTCATTATTATTATTTTAATTGTCTCTCATTTCTACATATTTTTACTTTTGATCAAGAATTTTCTTACTTATTTAATTTATGTTTTAACTTGAATTTATTTTTGAATTATTTTATTATTATTATTATTACTATATTATATTATCAAAAAATTAAATTTAATAATCTAAAATTTCTTAAAAATCTGCACTTTTTTCCGAATTTAAATCTAACATTTTTTTAATTATATTTGCATAATCTTCCCCATAAATATTTTATATTTAATTAATATATAAATCTAGTATATTTTCATTTACAAAATGATCTTCTCTCTGTATATTACTACAATCTTAAATTAATGTAGTTTCTAACATAGTCATTCCTAATTAAAAAATGGCTATTTTTTAAATATTTTCATTATTTTATTCAGGAACTGAATATCTTTTTAATGTAAAAATATTTTTTAATCTTGTAAATTATTTAAGTTTAAAATATATTCATCTACAATTTTTATTTATCCATTTCCGTTAAGAATAAGTGACTATGGGTGTATATTTGGATAATTTTTATTTACTTATTAGAAATATATACATATATTTGATATACTTTTTATTATATATAACAATTCATTTAATTTATAAATTTCCTAAAAAGATATTTTATTTTATTTTAAACAAAAAAAAATATTATAATTAGTATTTTACTTCATTTTTTTTTCTATTATTATTTTCTTTTTCAAGTGAAATCCGATGATATTCAAAATAAACATTAAAAAAACAAATCGAAGAACAAAAATAGTTTTATTTAGATAAGGAATAGCCAAAAAACTTCAATAAATTTGGATGTTATATACACATTCTTTACTCAAAATACTATTGTAGATTATTTTAAACGTCTTCCTTTGAAATTTGGATCTTTTTACATATTACTTGCTCGCTTGGATTGTTTTTTCTTTAATATATTTTGCATTTACCGAATATACTTAATTAAGTTTCATCATTTAATTAAATAAAATTATTTAGATTTACTAAAAAAACATCAGTATATTTTTATATTTCACAGTTTTAATTTCCCATTTTTTGAAATTTTTTTATTTTATTTTTTTTTTAAAAAAAAAAACAATAATTATTGTTTTTTTAAATGAATTATTAATAATTTAAATAAAAAAATTAAATATATTTTATTATTTTACTTTTTATTTTTTTAAAAAAATAACATATATATTTATTAAATAAATTATAAATTATGTAAATTGTAAAAAAACTTAGATATTTTAATAATTTTATTTAAATAATATTAGTAGATTAAGAGATAATTAAAAATAATAAAAAAAACAGAATAAAATTAAAACCTTAAATATTTATAAAAAATACGAAAATATTAAATATATCATTAAAATAATACAATTAATATACTTTAGAATTTAAAATAATATATATTATCTAGTAATATAAAAGAAATATAAAATGTTTGTTATTTTATAAAATAAAAAGATATTTATATTGAATTAACATACTTACAGCAAATTATATTTTACTAAAAATAAATATTTAATAATCTTTTATTTTATATATGTATAAGAAAATTTTTTAATATACATAAATATAAGCATATTAAATATATAATAATTTTAATTTTAACATATATACAAATATTAATTATTATTTACGCAGAATTAGTTTTAATTTATTAAATTAATATTTATATTATAAAATTACTAAAATTTTAAAAATGATTTTATATTTTATATATTAATAAGTTTTGTTTTTTTATTTATTTATCATATTTTTTTTTTCATTTTTATAATTTTATATTAAATTTGATTTACAAAAAATAAATGTTAATTTTTAATTTTTATTATTTAATATGATAAAAAATTAAATTATATTTTCAAATGGAATGAAAAATAATCACATAAAGGCATATAAATACAACAATCAAAGAATTAATTAATCTTTTTATTTATTATTTAAATATATTTAAAATTAAGAAATATATCTAATAAGCTTTATTTCCTAATTATGATATTCTTTAGTCTTTAATATAAATAAATTAAGAAAATAAAGACTTTTAATTACTAGAAATTGATAATTTATTAAGCAAAAGAATCTCATTAATTTGCCACTATATATAATTAGAGATTTTAAAGTAATAATTAATATACTATTTCGAATTAAAATTATTTATTTATTAGAATACTTTAAATGAATTATTATTAGCTGAAAAACAACTTAAAAATGCATTTTAAAAAATCAATCGAAAAAAATAAATAAAACAATATTAAAACTAAACATACATTATAAAAAAAAAAGCGGAAGAATAAATAAAAAAAAGATGTATAATTTCTATAAAAAAAAAACATTAATTTTTCTATAAAAAAAAACATTAACTATTCTAAAAAAAAAAACATTAATTATTCTAAAAAAAAAAAAAATAATTTTTCTAAATTAATTAATAAATGTATTAAAAAAGGGATACAAAAACTTTCTAAAATCTTTAGAGTTATATAATAAAGGTATAATAGAAAAAAAATAAAAGGAAAATTATTAAACTTAACCTAATTTTTTAAATAAAAGAAAAATAAACTGAAGAATAATTCTAGAAAATAACTCTTTTTTAGAAAATAAAGAACATTTATATTAAATTTTTATTAAAAAAAATAAATAATAATAAAATTTTAATTTAATTTTTTAAAGAATAAAAAAATACAAAAAAATCAAGAAGAAAATACAGCTTAAATTATCTGATAAAAAGTAGGAAAATTTATATTAAAAAAATTAAAATAATTAAATTTTTATTATAAGCAAAATTATATATAAGTATTTTTAAAAAAATATTAATTAATTTTTTGTGAAATTCCTTCAATAATAAATTTATAAAATATTAGAAATATATAACAATCAATCTATTTAAAATAATCAAATATATATATATTCTCTTTATATATAAAAAAAAGATTTAACAAAAATATTAATCATATAAACCTTAAAATGAAAAAAAAAAGATTTTTAATTAAATTAGTTTTTCTGATCTAAAAAAAAAATATTTAAAAAAATAAATATAAATAAAAAAAATAAAAAAAAATATATATATATATATAAATAAAATGTCATACGATACCGCAATTACAGTATTTGGTCCTGGAGGAAACTTATTTTAAGTCGAATATGCAATGAACGCCGTAAAGCAAGGTTAAACATCTGTAGGAGTTCGTGGAAAAGACTGTATAGTAATCGGAGTAGAGAAAAAATCTACAACCGCTTTACAAGAACCTCGTACAATTAGAAAAGTACTTAGATTAGACGAGAGTACATGCATAGCTTTCTCTGGTTTAACAGCAGATGCTAGAATATTATCTAATATAGCAAAGGTTGAATGTCAAAGTTATAGACTTAATTATGATGATAGAGTACCAATTAATTACATTTCGAGATATATAGCAGGTGTATAGCAAAAATATACTTAAAAAGGTGGTGCTAGACCTTTCGGTATATCAACTCTTGTGGGAGGTTTTGATAGCAAAAATTAGCCTCGTTTATATTAAACTGACCCTAGTGGGGCTTGTACTGAATGGAAAGCTGATGCTTTGGGAAGATCAAGAAGTAGTGTAATAGAGTTTTTAGAAAAAAATTATTTAAATGATTAAATGAATACTGATGAATGCTTAAAATTGGCTTGTAAAGCTTTACTTGACGTAGTCGAAAGTGGATCAAAAAATATAGAACTTTTCGTTTAGAAATATAATGAATTTTATCAAATTTCTGAAGAAGAAGTCGAAAGTATTGTTAAAAATGTTAACTTGTGATGATTTTTATTTATTTAATATAAAATATGTAATTTGTGTTGTTTTTTTTTTTTATGTTACCAATACAAATAATAATAAATAAAAATTGTAGCTTTTTTATTTTTTATTATAAAAAAAAAAAAAATTTTAATAACTTTTATTTATATTAGAAATTTATTTAATTTTATTTACAAAAATATAATAAATATTGTAAATGTTTAAAAAGAATTTTATAATTATAAAATTATATATTCAAGTTAATATATTTATAAATTTTTATTATTTCATGATTAAAAAATTATAAAAAAGATATATATAACGAAATATTAAGATAAATAAAAAAAAAATTGTAAAAAAAAATGATTAATAAAATTATAAAGTAATTTTCTTCATAACATGTAATTATTATAAAAATATATATAATTATATAATATATATATATATATTATTATTTATATTTTTTATATTATTTATTATATATTTACATATTTACATATTTATTTATTCTTCTTTATTTTTTTTAATTTAGATAAAAAAAATTGGTGTAATCGGCAGTGGTTAAATGGGAACCGGAATAGCAATAGTTGGTAACCGTGTTTCTTAATTATAAGTAAAAATAATTGACAACAATTTAGCTTCTTTACAAAAAAGTCGTAAATTCACAGAGGATTGGTGTGATAAAGAAATAGGTAAAAAAAGGTTAACTTCTGAATAAAAATTCGATATTTTATCAAGATTTTCATATTCTACATAACTTGAAGAATTACATGAAACTGATTTTGTAATTGAAGCTGTAAGTGAGGACTTTTTAATAAAGTAAAAAATATTTTCTACTTTGGATAAAATTTTACCTAAAAACACTATAATAGCATCAAATACTTCTTCTATTTCTTTAACTAAAATTGCCTCCACAACTAGTAGACCTGAAAAGGTTATTGGAATGCATTTTATGAACCCAGTTCCTGTTATGAAATTAATTGAAGTAATAAGAGGTTTATAAACATCAGAAGAAACATTAAATATAACCTTAGAGTAAACTTTATAAATTTATTATGTATTAAAATAACAAATAAAAAAGTTTAGCCAAAAGAATGGAAAAAACAACAGTTTAAGCAAAAGATTATCCTGGTTTTATTGCAAATAGATTATTGATGCCTTATATAAATGAAGCAATATATGCACTATATGAAGGTGTAGCTACTGTCTAAGATATTGATTAAACTATGAAACTTGGTACAAATGTACCTATGGGGCCTCTTACATTAGCCGATTTTATCGGATTAGATACGTAAAAAAAACTTTATTTACAATATTTATATATATATACTTTTTTTTTTTTTTTAAGATGTTTATCTATTATGAAAGTTTTACATAGTGAATTGGGAGATTCTAAATATAGACCATGCCCACTTTTAGTAAATTATGTAAATGCGGGATATTTAGGAAAGAAAACTGGAAGAGGATTTTATAATTATTGAATTTATTTATTTTTTATATTTAAATATATAATTTTATTCAATAAAATGGTACATCTCCATGATTATATTAATCATTATTATTATATTCAATTGCTCCTCCATCATTATTATGATTATTTCCCTAATTATCATTATTATCATTATGATAGTGATTTTCACAATTATTATCCTAATAATGATGATTTACTCCGTTGGTATTATTATGATGATAATCTCCTCCATTGTTATTATGATGATGATCTCCTCCATTGTTATTATGATGATTATTACCTTAGTTATGGTGATCTTTTCCACAATTATCATTGTTTTGGTGATTATTTACACAGTTATCATTGTTTTAGTGATTATTTGCACAATTATCATTATTATCATAATTTCCATGGTAATGATTATCTCCATGATGATGACAATTACCGTGTGAACTTTAGTTATCATCATAATCTTAACAGCGAGATCTTTTATTTCCACTACTATTATTTTAATAATAATTATCATTATTTTAATAAACATCACAATCATCAAAACTTATACCACTTAATTTTTTTTTATTTTTTTTTTTCTAATCTTTAGTTTTTTTGTTTAATTCTTAATTAATATAATTAGTTTACAATTTTTTCTTATCGATATTATTTTATACTTATTATTATTATTGTTTAACATTATTGTTATTTTAAACAACTTTTTATAATTATATATTATTTTAATCAATCTATTATGATTAATTATTTCCTTTATTAACCTTCGGATAATTACAAGGTAAAACAACTAATTATTTATTTATTTATTTTTATATAATAAGGGAAAAAAAATACATTATTCATCTTCATTCCTTTAGTTAAAATAATCTTAAATCATCGGCAAAATTCTTTTTCCTTTTTCCGTAAATTCGAAAACCCCATATTAATTCTTAAAAACATCCTAAAAAAGATCAAATCTATTTTCTTCTAAAATATTCCATCTATTCATATACCCTCTATTCACTTTATTTCCATGCCATCCATGATTTATAACTAAATTAACAAAACTAATATTTCCTTTAGTCAATTAAAAAGCTTTATATTACCATTCTTACACCATCTTTTTTAATTATTAGTATTTATTGTCTACAGGAAAGCTTTCTAAGTATCTGTTAATAAATGAAAAGGCCATATGTTAGTCCCCATTACCTACTATATTCTACTCAAAAAACCCCCCGATTTATAAAATTAGGCTTTTATGTGCTACCCATCCATATCCTGGATGTGGGTATGAAGTTTAATACTTACTTCGGTTAATTTCTTTTCCTTTTGCCACAAAAGATCCAAAACTTTCGTGTTCAGCTACCTTATTTATACCGTCAGGGTGCAAATCTATGGCATATTCAAAAATTTGAGCCACTAGATATTTCTGAAGTGTTTATAGTATTTTATTACTGGCATTTTCAATAGATTCTGTAAGAAAAATATCGGCATCACACCAGGCGATATATTTGGAATTTTCAGGAAGACTTTTTAAGGCTATATTCAATAAATTTTCTTTTATCCACATTATACTGTTTGTACGTACTTATATAATTTTTACATTTTCAGAATTCGATTAAAGCTCAAAAGGAGAGTTTTAGTATGCACATTCAACCATATATATAATAAAAGAAGTATTTTTTTTGGTAAACTAGTCTATAAATTACTAAGATAGATGCTTTCTGGTTTTAAATTTACTTGGATTAAAATGACAGGTTAATATAAATATATTATTATTATCAGTTATTTTTTTTTGGAGTATATTTACGGAATTTTATACGGACATTTCTTATTTGATGTTATTTTTTTTAAAGGAGATACATAAATTACCCATTTTTTAATAAATATTGCTTATTAGATTGATTTTTGTTGTTATGCGTGTTTTAAAATAATTTAAAATTTTAATTAATATATTTAGATTTATTTTATAATTTTAATATAAATTATTAATAATTTTTTTACAATTACTATAAAAAATTATAATTTCTAAAAATAAAATTTGTTTAAACTTAAAGATCAATTTATAAAATTATAATCAGTAAGTTATAAAGAATTATATATATATATATTATTTATTATTAAAAAAAAAAAAAATTATTACATATAAAATAAATAATCTAAATTAATGTTTATTTATAAAAGATATATTTGAGAGTTATTGATATAATTAGAACTTTAATTTAATCTAATGAATATAAAAAATATATTTTCTTATAATATATTTTATTTATAATTAAAAATAAAAAATCAACAATTAGTTTTATTAAAAATTCTTATATAATTTTTATTTATTGTATTTTTGATATATTTTTTTTTTTAGAATATTATAATTTTTATATTAATTTTTTTTATTATTAAACATTTGACATATTAAAAATAAAATCTAATTATATTAGATTTATATACTAATAAAATAAATATCAATTTAAATATAATATGCGCAATATATTACTCAAAATATAAGATAACAAAGCCCATATTTTAATATAAATTCATTATATTATCTAATTTTAAATAAAAAAATTATTAAAATAACATTAAGTTTTATTATATATTAATTTAAAATAAAAAAACAAAAATATTTTAGTTTTAACTTTGAAAAAAAAAATAAAAAAAATATATATATATATAATAAAAATAAAACCAATAAATAAAAAATTAAATTTTCAAAATAAAAAATGATTAAATCTATATCACTTACAAAAGACTTACTGCCGAAAATTTCAAAATCAAGAAATAAAAATGACATGTAAGTTTTGGTAGAATTATATACTAAATTTGCTTCTAGAAATAAAAAAAAAGGCTGGGATGTTACATCTCCAGATAAAACTAATTAAATTTTACAAAATGCCCGAATCCCATATATGCCTCCATAAAATGAGCAAAAATCAGAATTATTAACATAAATTGCTCAGTTACAAAAAGACTCTAAGTGGGTATGTTTAAGAGCAGAGAAATTATCAAAAAAGGAACTAGAATTTATATCAAAAAAAATATAAAATAAAAAATTTAAAGCATAAATAGAAGAAGCTTAAGCAAAGACTTTAAAAAGTAAATTAGAAAAAGTAAGGGTCAAAGCATAAGAAATCAGATAATAAAATTAGGAGGTATTTTTTTTATATTTATATTAAAATAAAGACACATTACTTTTTTAAAAAAATAAAATAAAATAAAATTATAACTTATTTTATATATATATATATTTATTTTAAAAAAATAAATAAAATTTTTATGAAAAGTATTTCTTTATAAAACAAGAAAAAGAAAATGAAATAAAAGAAAAAAACGAAAGCATTAAAAATTTAAGATATAAATAAAGAGAATATATAGAATCACTTTAACGAGAAATTTTATAAGAGAAATAATTAGAAAAGCTTGAATTAAAAAAAATAAGCGAGGAAAATGAGTATTAAATAAAAGAAAGAAAGAAAAACTAAACTGAATTGAATTAAAGCAAGAAATAAAAAGTTAAAATTTCCAAAGATTTTTCAAAGCTTAAAGTACTAATTCATAATTAGAATCGAAATTTAAAAAATTAAATAAGAAAACAAAATCAAAATTGAAGATTCGGAGTAAATATTGTCAGTGGCATAAGTTTATATTTCAAATTTATAATAAGAAGAAAAGAAATGCGAATAATATTTGTAAGAAAAAATTTAATTCAAATAATTTATCAAAAAAGAAATGGGTTTAAATTCTAGTATACATAACTCACTTAATGTAACTAAAAAAGAAGTTTAAGAATAAAATAGAACCGCATATAGTGCAAATAATATATTTTTAACTTAAAATTTGAATTAAATGCTTTGATTTTTTTTTTAATTATACTTAAAACAAAAGTAAATAAACTCATATTATCTATTTTATTTTATTAATGATAGTTTTTATATTTATTAGAATTTTGATTTTTATAAATATTTTTTTTTTTTATTATTATTATAAAAAAGCAATTTAAAAATATTTTTAAAGAAATAAATAAGTTTATTAATAAATAGAATATATTTTTTAATTTTTTTATATAAAAAAAATATAATAAATTGTTTCAATATTATTTTATTATAAAAATTAAATTAATTAACAACAAAAAATAAAAAAATTATTCAATTTAAATTAATTAAAAAGATACATAGATATTATAAAATGTAGTTATATATTTCTATTTATATTATACAATATATTTAATTCATAAATAATAAAATAAAAATGCTAAATAAATTAATAATATTAATATTTATTACATTCTTTTTACTTACTTTTTGTGATAAATAATCAAAATAAAATAAAAATCTATAAGATATATAATAATATGATTAGGATTGGGTCTAAGAATTCTATAATATGGATTATTAAATAAATGAATCTTCGCCAATTCATGAACCTTATATCTATATAAAGGAAGAACTATAATATTAATATATTTATGTAACTGAAATAACAGAAGCTTACAAAAATTAAAAAACATAAAATTGGAAATTAAAATTCTTTTATCTTTATTATAAAAGTATGATATATATAGGAATTGTAGTGATTAGTGAAAAAGAAGGAAAATTTGAAATAGAATAATATTTTTATGAACATGAATAAAATATAATAAACGGATGATTTCTTATTTATTAATATATATATATATGTGTATATATATATATATATAAATATATATATATTTATATATATTTATATAAATTTATATAATTTATTTCTATATAAAATATTTTTATTATTAAATTTTTTTTTTTTAATAATTTTTTAAAATTTTTAAAACAAGCAATAAAAATATTATATCGTTTATATGTAATAAAAAAAAAATATTTTAAGAATTATATATTATGAATTTTATTTAAAAGCAATAAAAATTATAACATATATATTATTTATTTTAGTTAATTTTATATGATTTGTTAATTTATTCATTATAAAAAAATTTTTACATATAAATATTTATTTTAAATAATTTGCTAATTTTTCAATAAATTATTTAAATAAATTACGTATTTATATTTCTATTTATATTTTTTATAAAAATAAAAATTTATTATAAAATATTTTTTAAATAATTACAAATTTTTTTATATATATACTACAAATATACGTATTTATATTTTCAATTATTTTATATATAAATAAAATTAATATAATCCTAATATTTTAGATATATTTTTATCAAAAATTTAAATAAAATTATACATCAGTTTTGAAAATTATATAAATGATAATAAAAAAGCCTAAAATATTCTGAATTATCAATATTTTGAATAAAGCAAGATAATAGAATAAATTAAATCGGATAATTTAAATACAAAAATCAAAAAAAAAAATTATTTAATAGATCATATATAAAATTAAATACAAGTATTCTAATTTTAATTTATTTATTTTATATAATATATAAATTATATAAAATAAAGTAAGAATATAATTATAATTTTTTAAAAACATAAATTAATAATAATAAATATTAAATTAAAATTAAATGATATAATATTTTCAAAATTTTTTTTTTTTAATGTTTTATTTTATATATAATATATATATATATTTAATTATTAAAAAAAAAAGTTTTAATAATTTAAAAATTAATATATATTTTTTTATAAAATAAATGAGGCTTTTTTTAATGCAAAAATTCATTAATTAAATCGAATTTTTAATACCTTTTTATCAAATAGTATATGAATTATTAATTTATATATTTATAAACTTCAATATTAATATAAAAACAATAACAAAATAAATATTATTTTATATTAAAAAATCAATAAACAATAAACTTAACTAAAAAGTTTAAAAATTTCATTTTTTAATAAAAAATTAACTACAAGTTTCAAACTTATAGTATATTTAGATTAATAAATATAAAAATGATAGTAATAAATACAAAAATATAAATTAAAAATAAATAAAATCTTCTAAAAGTACTAAAAAATCCAAAAAAATAAATAAATATCCGACTAATAAATAATACAATAATTGATTCTGAAAAAAAAAAAGTAATAAAAAATAAAAATTAATTTTATTAAATTTATTTGATATACATATTTACTTAATTTTTGTGTATACAAAAAATTTATTTAATTTTATTAAAAAATAAATATATATATATATATATATATATATATATATATATATATATATATATATATATAAAAAGTCTAAAAAAATACAACCTAAAATAAAAAATGAATTTTATAAGAAAAAATATGGACACATTAATGGTAATACCCGCAATAGCGTTTTATTATTTTGTAACTGAAAACATATTAGTTGTAACGAAATCCGATGGATAATCAATGGAACCAACTATAGGTGATTGTTCATCATTATTAATAAATAAATTCTCATATAAATTATTAGGAAAGAGGGTATAAAAAGGTGATGTTGTAGTCTCATAATCACCTGTTAAGCCAGAAATAGATATTTGTAAAAGAGTTATTTATACAGAAGGAGAATATGTTTATGGAATTAAAATTCCGCCGAATCATGTTTGGGTAGAAGGTGATAATAAAAATAATTCTTTTGATTCAAGAGATCATGGACCTCTTCCGGAATGCTTAATATAAGGAAAAGTTATGATGTAATTATATCCTTTTAAAAAAATTTATGATTAGAATTGAATTAATTTTATTTTTTACATATATATAATAATTTATAGTAATGCTTTTTATATATTTTTGTATTTATTTTAAGGAATGTATATATATATTTACCAACAAAAAAGATAAAAAGAATATAAATAATTCTATATATTTATAAAAAATACATTTTGATATAATATTTATTCAGTTTTTATATGTATATTTCAATATATTTTATTATTAGTTAATTCTACTATTTAATATATAATAATATAATTTTTTTATTAAGTTAAATCTAATTTTTACTTGAGCAGCAATTTTTTTTAATTTTTAAAGAATTAGATTATTAATTAATTAGTTGGTTAGCATTAATTGTAAATTATAAAATATATTTATTTAGTATATAAATATATATATATTCGATTGAATTAATAAGAAAACTAATTCATTTATGTGTAAAATATAAATCTTTAAATATATTAATATAAATATATAACAAAAAAATATAATGTCTTCCTCCTATTAAATAATTAAAAATAAAAATAAATCAGTTTATGATATAAACTAATTGATTGTATAAAATTTTATTATATTTAAATTTTTTTAAATAATATTAATTTTTAAAATAAAAGATTTTAGAGATATTAGTTTAATTAAAATATACTTAAATAAAAATAATTTATTTTAAAAAAAAATTTAAATATATTAATAACAAACATTAATAAAAAAAGACATATTATACATTATATTATTAATAAATACAAAAATGATAAAAATAAATTAATTATTAAAATATATATATTTTTAAACTTAATTTAAATAAATAAAAAAATCATTTTATTTTTTAAAAAATTTTAATTTTATTTAATAAAAATTAATAGAACTTAAGTATGAAAATATATTATTAAATGTAAATTAAATATTCTTAATTTTAAAAAAATTCAATTTATGTTTTTTAATTAGATCAAATCTTCTAATTATATAAATTAAAATACATTAAATTTGATATATATTAACTTCAATAGTTTTTTTTTTGAATTGAAAAATTTTAATTTTTTATTTCTAAAAATAAAAATTAAATATAAAATTAATTTAAACAGTTAATTTATTTAAAAAATTTATAAAGTAAATTATTATAATTTAAAATCACATTTTATAAAAGCATTTATAATATTTTATTTAAATTATTAAATAATTTAGAAATGATTAGTTTAAATATTATTTTAAAACATTTACTAATTAATAATAAAAATGTGTAAACAATATAAAAAAAAGTATCTTTTTAAATTTATAACTATAAAAAAATTAAATAACTTATAATTTTAATTGAAATTTATAAAACATTATTAATGAAAAAAAATTTAATTATGAAAGTTATAAAAAAAATAGATTTTATAAATTTAAAAATAATAGAAACAAATTAAATGACATTAATATATTAATAATATATATGAGAATAAAAAAAAAAATGAAAAATGATAAAAAATTTCTGATATATATATATATATATATATAAATATATATATATATTTATATTTATATTTATAATATATATTAAATTATAAGTTTAAATATTTTTTAATTTAATTTTTTGTCAATAATTTTAAGAAATTTATTTCATAAAGTTAACAAAATAATTACTATATGTAATGTATATAAATATATATATTATAATAAAAAAATTTAAATAGAAAATATATTTATATTTAAAAAATTTTAAAAATAAGAAAATATTTATTTGTGAAATATATATTTAATAATTTATATTTAATTTTTTATCTTATCTTATTTATTTATTTATTTTTATTTAAAAAATCTATTTCATTTTGCCATCATCATTCTAACAAATTCTTCATAATTAATATGCCCATCACCATCAATATCGGCTTCTCTAATCATCTCATCAACTTCTTCATCAGTTAATTTTTCTCCCAAATTTGTCATAACATGTCTTAATTCAGCTGCTGAAATTAAACCATTTCCATCCCTATCAAATACTTTGAATGCTTCAATAAGTTCTTCTTCAGTATCAGTATCCTTCATTTTTCTTGCCATCAAACTTAAAAATTCAGGGAAATCTATTGTACCATTACCATCAGCATCTACTTCATTAATCATATCTTATAATTCTGCTTCAGTTGGGTTTTAACCTATAATAAAAAAATTTAATTTCTCTATTTTTTTTTTTTTAATTTATTTTACCTAATGATCTCATAACTGTACCCAATTCTTTAGTGGTAATTGTACCATCACCATCCTTATCAAAAAGAGAGAAAGCTTCTTTGAATTCAGCAATTTATTCTTCTGTTAATTAATCAGCCATTTTTATAATATGTGTTTTTTTTTTATTTTTATTTTTTTTGTTTTAAAAATGTATTTTCTTTTTTTCCTTTTTTTTATTTATAATAAATTATTATATTTTTTTTTTTTATATGTTTTTATATTTTTATTTATGTTTTTATTTATTTATTTAATTATTTATTTATTTATTTATATAAAAAAAAAAATTGAAGAAAAAAAAATTATTTTTAATTAAAAAATATTTGTTATTATTTTCACGTTATATTTATTATAAAATTAATTAATATTATTTTGAAAAATCATTAATATAGAAATTTTAATTAATTATATTAATTTATTAAATATATAAGAAATTAATTAATTTTTAATTTTATTTATAAATTATATGCTAGGGTATAAAATTAATTAATTAATTTTTTTTAATTGCCTTATTAAACTGCTATGTGAAGATTTTAATATGATATTTTTTATAATTAAGAACATAAAAGTGTTATTAATTATATAAAATTTCATATTAAAAATAATAATATCATCAATCGTTTAAAAATGAAAAAAATAAAGTAAGAATTTAAAAAGATAAATAATATTAAAACTATTAAAATAATAAATTTATAAATTTTATGTATATAATATTAAATATTAGTTTACATTTGAAAAAAAAAAAAATATAAATAAATATATAAATATAGATTATTATTTTATAATAATTAATTTGATTTTATTAGTTTTCGTTTAAATACAATGATATATAATTAAAAAAAATTAAATAGAAAATTTTAAAAATGCATTAAGACAAAATAAAGATCAAAAAATAAAAAAATATTTATTTAATATAATCAGCAAAAAATATATATAAGATATAATATATTTATATTATATTTAATATTATTTTTATCGATGTAAGGTTTTATTAAATTTAAACGATAGTTAAAAATATAAAAAAAATATTAATTATATAAACAAAATAAATATAAAATATATAATATTAAATATATATTTATATAAATTTGAAAAATAAAAAAATATAAATAAATATATATATTTATATATTTATTTATATATTTAAATATTAAATATTTATTTTATATATTTTTATTTAATAAATATTTATATATTTATTTTATTTTTATTATATTAATTATATATATTTATATATATAGATATGAATAGATATAAATTAAATTTTAATTTTTTTAAAAAAATATTAATATAATTGTTTTTATTGTTTAAAAAAATATTATTTAATTTAATGATAAATGTTATATATATAATATATATAAATATATATATATTTTAATCTTTCATTCAACTGCTTAATCAGGTAGAGCATTATTTAAATTTTAATTTTCATCTGAAACATTTTCTTATAATTTTTTTTACTTATTTTTTACTAAATATGTATTTGTTTTAGGATTTACAATTTTAAATTTTGAAATTTTAAATAATTCCTTTTTATTTTTATCATTTATTTATTTCAATTTTTCCATATTATACGTATAATTTAAATCACTTGCCTTATTTCCTTTAGGATACTATTTACATTTAATGTAACTCTAATGATTTTATAAATTATTTGTTCATATATATGTATTTATAATTATAAATGTACTTATTAATTTCTTAAAACATATTCTTATTCTAATCTTTATTAGTATTCTAAACCATAGCAATTTCCTATTACTAATTTCATAGGAGTAGAAGATCTATTATATAAATAAATATCTAATCTAAAAAAAAAAACTACCTATTAGGCATTCCATAACGAAATTCTTCTTCAGGTATATATAAAGGAAGAGCATTATGTCCTTTTTCTAATTTTTTTCTGGCATCTACTTATTTTCTATATTATGAAAGATCCTAAAAATAAATATATATTTATAAAATATATTTATTTATGTTATATACACGAGCTTTATGGAATCCTTAAGTTAGTGACATTTTATTTAGTTTTGCAAAATCACGATCAGGTATTTTATCTCTTGTTTCTCTATGGAATTTCCATGACATACTAACTTTATTATATATATATATATATATATATATATATATATATATATTTATATTTATATTTATATTTATATTTATATTTATATTTATATTTATATTTATATTTAAATTACCTTCTTTTGCACCTTCTTCATCTCTTTTTAATGGACATCCATATGTAAACTCGATAGGAGGTAAATCATAGGCTGAAGGTTTAGCTTTTCCTACATCATCTTTTAAAAGAAGTGGGTTATGTCTATATTATGGAGGAAAAAAATGAGGTTATGTTCTTGACATTTTTGTTTAGTTTTTTTATTATTTTAATAAACAAAAATAGTTTTTTTTTTTTATTATTTTTGAACTGTTTTTTTTTTTTATAATAAATAAATAAATAAGTTATTATTTTTTAAAAAAAAAAAAAAAAAAAAAAATATATATATATATAAATATATATATATATTTTTTTTTCATTATTATTAATTTTCAATTTATTTAATACTCATATTTGAGAAATTCTAAATTATTTTATTTGAATAATACTCAAAAAGGTTTTAATTTTCTTATGAATTACTTTAAAAAACATTAGCAAAAGACCCATTTTAACCAAAATAGTTAAAAATATTATTATTTTAAAAATCAATATTAAAATACTATTTTTTTTAACTCTTTTTAAACATATTAATTTCATTAAATTAATAAAAAGAAGGATAATTATTTTACAAAAAAGAAGAAAATTTTTTTTTTTCTTAAAAATTATTTATTTCCATTTAATTATTTTCATTATTAACTTTTTATTTTTTCAATTTATCCTCGAAACCAAAATGTTTCTTATTTAAAAAAGGAAATTAATATATAATATTTTTCGTTATTTTTTCTATAAAAAACTCTTTCTGGATTTAAAAATCATTTTAAAATTCTTTATTTTCTTACTATATACTATTATTATTATTATTAATAATATTATTTTTATCCTGTATATTATTAATTTCATTCTAAATAACACTTTTATTTTCATTCTAAATAATACTGTTATTTATATCCTAAATACTACTGTTTTTTTCTTTCTATGTATTATTATTTTTATCTTAATTATCCTTATCTTAATCTTATATACCATTATTTTCCTTATATATATCTTTATTTTCTTTTTAAATAATGATATTATTTTCCTAATTATCTTATTAATCTCCTTAAAATGTATTATTGTTTAAAAAATAGTCTTAAATATTTATATTTTCGTTCTAAATTTCCTAAACAGTTTTTTAAATTACATTTTCAGATAAATTTTCCTTTTATTTTTCTTCTATTTCCTTGTAATCTAAAAACTAATCAAAATTTTTTTAAAAAACTTCATTTTACAAATTCTATTTAATTAAATCTTCCAAAATCTTATTTTTCTCATAAAATTAATTATATTCGAAAATTTAGCTTCTCTTTCTTTTTCTATTAAATTTCTCTATTTTTTTTCCTTCCGAAAAAAAAAATTATTCTTCACTTTTCTCTTCTTAATCTTCTTACTAAAAGACCTTCGAAATATCATATCCACCCCCTTTTTCGAATACTATTTCTTCCACTTTGACCCCTTTTTCCTTAAAACTATTTAAAACATGTACCAAAAACCCATCTATGACAAAATCAAAGCATTTAATCTTACAAATGGGACATTTCCACCTACTTGGGCTCATATTTTATCCAAATACTAGCATATTTTCTAATGAAAAACACTATAAATGGCTACAAAAAAGTCCTCTGGCAGGTGTTTTTAATATCTTCAGATCAAAAGGACATTTTAGGTTCAGGAAGAACTTTTCTTGAGTAAAAATTAGGTCTTCATTTTCATCGTTTTTTAATTTAATATTTGTTGTATTTTTTCTAAAGTACCATTTTTTATGGGAATTTTTTGTAAGAAATTTTCGCGAGTTTTTTTCTCGACTAAAAAAATAGAAAAAAAATGGGAAAAAAATTAAATTTTTCGAAAGTTTTTTTATTAAGAAGAAATGTAATTTTCGTCGATTTTTAATTCGTTTTTATGCTTTAATAAATTATCGATTTCCTTTATAATTAATTTGTCGTCTTTTCGTTTTTTTAAAGCAGAATTCTACTATAAAGGTATATATTCCTTTATTTTTTATTTATTTATACTGATCTAACATATATCAGGCCATGTATATTCATACATATTTTTACTCCCGTCAATTCTTATGCATCTAATTTCAATTTAATAATCTTTTTTTTAAAATTATTTAAATTAATCTGAATTAATTTAGAATTAAATAGATGTTTGACCCCCATATAAGCATGTAGGAGGAATTATAGTCTCTATTACTTAATTTAGGGGATCTATTTTATATAAAACACATAAAGGACATTCAAATATTTACGACTGAAACGAATTTTAGGCAATATTAATACATTCTGAATGAAAAAAAGAATAACAAAATACACATTTTATATTTTTTTCAATTAATCTATATTTTGTTAATAATTCACTAACAGAACATATACATTCATTTTTATAAAGAGTTTTTTAATTTTATTTATATCTATATTTTGAATAAATAAATTTATGGATAAGCATTAAATAAATATATATATATATATATATATATATATATATATATATATATATATATATTTAATTTTTACGTAGTATTTTGTTGTATTGGAATAATTTCGATTTATTTAGAATTTTATTCAACATTATTGTTTTGTAACTAAGCTATATTTATATTTTTAAATATTATTTATATATATTTTCTTTATTTTTTTTTTACTTTATTTATACTTTTAACTTTTTTATATAATTTCTTATTAAAGGCTTATATTTTTAATAAATTCTTCATTATTTTTTAATAATATTTAACTAAATTATTATACAATTTCTCTTATTATTACATTATTTTAAATGACTTAATTTTAAAGAATATTATTAGTTTAATTATTTGAATATAATAATTCTATTAATTTTTAAGATATTTTATCTATTAATTTATCATTTTAAATATTTTATACATCTTCTAATTGTAAAATATATTATAATTCAGTAAATTATACTGTGCTATATCCTTAATTTATAATTATTTTTTTCATTTCATTTTCATAAAACTCTTTTTAAGTATTACTTAATAACATTCTTTTTATTTATATAGATGTATTTAATTTTTTTTATTTTATTTTTTTATATACAAATATAATTTTTTAATTTTTAAAAATATTAATATTTAAAAATAAATTTATGTTATTAAATTATATAATTTTTAATTATTTTTTTTTTTTATTTTATGTTAATATTATAAATATTTATTAATTTAATTATATTAAAAAAAGAAGCAATAAATTAAAAAAAAAAAATATGAATTAAATAAAATAAAAGTTATATAGTATTATAAAAGTTAATTTTTGTTTGTGTTTTTTTAAAGATTACAAAATAAAAAAAAAAAAAAATTTAATTTTTTAACAATAAAAAAATGCAAAGAAGATATTATTTAAAAAAATACAATATATATAAATATATAT